>NC_091955.1:17751512-18051512 GCF_031021105.1 Erythrolamprus reginae | reverse complement strand
ATAGTTCAATTTGATTGAGCATGAACAACCTTTGGATCTGGAAGTTTACATGACAAAAGTCGTCAGTCCTCGACCTTGTGTGTCACACACTATAAACTCTGCTGATTTCTTTTAAATGATGCTTGTGTAGATTTGATCAATAAGCTAGAGCTTGTTAAGGCCAGTGATATATTCATATATTCACCGACACTCTATATTTGGACAATCGCCCTTCTTGAATTTGGAACCTGTTATTTTTCAAGCTCAGGGGATTCTCCCTCACTAAACATTTTTTAAAAAATCAAGGCTCTTCTTTTTAATATTGCTTTTTTTCCTCAGCCCCTATTTAATCCTCTTTAAAGTTTACATTGCCTTGGGATGGTGGTATGAATACAGTGCCTACTAATAAATCTCGGTCTTAAAATGTTTAACTGAGTTTTTAAAAAACCAGAAACAAAAAAGGAAGTGCCATGCTTCTTATAATGTGAGTGCAGAGTAAATGAAAAAGATTCATGTCTTGCAGGAAGGTGCCTGAAAGTCATCAAATTTGTGGGGAGAGAACTCATCAGGATCCCTTGCTGATTCTTCAAGCCACTTTAATTCAGCATGTAAAACTATATCAGCTTTGGATGGCTTGGATTTTATATCTCCAGATCCTCTAGATCAGCTTGTCTCCCTTGGTGGCTCTAGTCCAGCGATGGTCAACCTTTCTTTGCTTGGGTGCCAAAAGGGTGCCCACACCCATAATCACTAATGGGCAGACAAAATTTTTACTGCCAAACTGTGGGTGTGGCTTATTTTGTGGGTGTGTCTTAATGGTCATGTGACTGGGTAGGAGTGGCTTTCCGGCCATGTGATCAGGTGGAAGTGGCTTGAACAATCATCATCATTCACGTGAGCTGTTAAGTCTTCGACTTACAACCTTATCAGTATCACTCGCTGGGGTGACAATTTGCTTCATGTTTTCCATGATCTCCTTCCTGGGTTGCCCTCCCGCCTCAGGTTGTGTAGCTAAGTGAACAGAGCCAGCATATTGCCCCCACAATCCGGGTCCTCATTTTATCTACCTCAGAAGGATGGAAGGCTGAGTCAACCTTGAGCCGGTGATGAGATTTGAACCGCTGATCTACAGTCAGCTTTAAGGGCCTGCAGTACTACACTCTACCTGCTGTGCCACCTCAGCTCTTTACTGATTGGTTGATTCTTCTTGCAATCCATAGTACAGTGATCCCTCATTTATCATGGGTGTTGCATTCCAGGACTATCCGCGATAAAGGAAAATCCATGAAGTAGGGACGCTTTATTTATTTAAGTATTTATACACTATTTTAAGGCTTTATAAACCCTCCCCCACACTTTTACACTACATAAACCTTTCCCATTCCTGTAATAACAATTCCCACACTGTTCTGTGCATGTATTGCACCTTTACACTTACTGTAAAATGTTTTGAATTCCTAAAACTACACAATGAAATGATGCTCCACGTGAAATGGCTGAGTGTAGGAGCAGACTCAGAGATGGGGAAGCTGCACATAGATGAAACGTAAACAATGTGCTACTGTTCTGAACCAATCAGGCTCTGGGATACAAAGCAGCACTCTCTGATTGGTCAGAAAACCCGTGAAGTAGCGAAAATCCGCGATATATTTTTCCCATTAATATTTTATAAAAACCCTCAATGCACCGAGTCTGCGAAAGGTGAACCGCGAAGTGGCGAGGGATCACTGTTCTCTTAGTCCAACTGTGCAACTGTTCAAAATCCATAGCTTGAAAACAAGCATCTTCTTTCTATTTCTCAGTGTTTACTCTTTTTTTAACAATGTGATTTTTTTTAGTTGTATAATTCCTTAGGCACTTCAGTAGACCTGGTATTCAGAAGTCTAATTATTATGCTGAGCAGAATGGCAAATGCAACCTTGTCTCTTGTCTATCCCAATTTCTTTCTCTCCCAGAATTCTCCAAGAAAGACTATCACAACAAAACAAGTTCAACCAAATGTATTAGATTCTAAAGCACGAACTGGAAGGAACTTATTATTTCCATCTTCTCTATTAGATTAAACCATTTTACAAAAAACTTGTAATTACAATCTACAACTTGAATATGTTTTCTCCCTACTGTCTCATTTTCTTTGGTGTTGTTTTCTTCAGTAAAGGGACTGCTTAATATTCATTAATATTGCCCTAGGGTACAATTTTTAACTGAAAAAGAGATTTAAATAATGTTAAGAAAAACATTCAACATCAATTTCAATAGAGGTGTGAAAGTACCCCTCACAAAGTGAAGAGCTACATGTTGCAATTAAGTATAGTTGCTAATTTGTTTCTATCATTGGATCATTGTTTGTTTCCCATTCAAACAGTGGCTAGCTAGAATATATGCTTCATTGCTAAGATGCAACCCAGACAACGAGTAATTACTTTGCTCTGTGGATCACATACCACTTATTTGCAACAGCAAATATCAGATTACAGTTTAGGAATAGAAAATAGCGATAATCACTACTTTTCTAACGTAGGGATCGATTATCCCATTTAGACAAACAACAACTGCAAATTTGACATTCAGCTGGCTATTATACAGATTTTTGTGTCAACCAAGAACATCTCTGGGGCCTTAAGGGACCAAAATCATATTCAAGAGCATTGCAAATTGAAGCCTAGAAAGGCAAGAAAACAGAAATAGAGGTTATGAAAATTAAAATGGATTGAAGCTCCTGTTTTCAAGAACTGTGGAATTTGTATCTATGTCTATATCAATAACATAAAGTACCAGAATTATCTGCTTACCAAGTCACTTCGAAAAGTCCAAGAGGATTGTTGAACATCTAGAAAAAGCAAAGAATTAGTGTTGATCTATTTTTTAAAAAGGAAAATGGTGTAACACATTTTGATAGATGTTAGCATCACATTTTCTGCCACTCGTGGTTTTAATTTGCTGTTGAATGATAAACACTATTTATTTGGTTATTTATTTAGTTATTTCACATGCAAGTTGGGAAACTAAAGCCAAAAGGGTCAATTTTGCAATTATCCCAGATGGCCTAGCAGGGACAAGAGTACATGGCAGTATTTTTAATGGAGTCAAGAAGGCAAATAATCCTGATCTGAGGCTGGATGGCTGGCTAGGGTTGGGTGAGAGTGAGAGATTGATTTAGATCAATGCCAGATTTTCTTTTGTCTTTGGCAGTTGCACTCGCTACCATGGAGAAATATCCATATAATATCTGTTCTGCCGGGCTCTCTGATAGGTACAAATTTCAGACACACACACACGTTTGAAAATTCAAAACAATGTTCTTTATCACAAAAGTCAAAATAAACTAAGCACTCTTTTTGTATTGCAAAGAGCACTCTTCCCAAAACAACTGGGTAGTCTGTACAATGTCCCTTAAGCAGTCATTAACTACTTAGCCAGCAGCTGTGGAGAAACTTCACACCCCTTCTTCTTCCAACGAAGGGAGACACACACACACACACTGCTCTGCTTTGGTTTCAAAGGCGTGAAAAAGCAACAAAGTCCAGCACACAAGATTCCTAACAAAACTGCAACAGATATTCTTCCACAATGACCAAACCCACATGCTGCTATTTATACCAGCAGCCCTAATTACTGGGGCCCCACCCAAACACAGGTGGCCTCCCTTATTTCCTGTAATATGTTCTTACTTGGTCTCTTCTACGCATAATTCTGTGCTTGTGTGAGTCCAAAATGTCATCATCTGAAGATATAGAAGATAAGGAAGATTGACTGCCTTGGCTGTGTGCCAAGCCCTCCTCTGCCAAGTCACTCCCACCTTCTTCTTCGTCTGAGGAAACCAAACTCTGAACTGATTCTGTCGGCAATAACACAGGCCTGTGACATGTTGAATTTTCCCCTGCATCCACCTCCCCATTCCCTGGTGCAGGAGGTGGGCCAGAGCCAACCACAACAAATATCCATATATTATATCCAGAAAAAATTATGTAGGATAAAGCCATCAGTTATTATTATTCATGATTGTTAAATTGAAAAATGTTTGCCTCTTAATAGTGAAGCACTTGATATGATGAGGAAACTAAAAATGCAACAGTTCATTTTACATTGTTCATATGCTTTACCAAAGTTGACCTCTAATATTCTTCTCCCTCACCTTCCCACCAAGGGAAAATTGAAACTTCATTTCTTATATTTCTGCTTCAGGCTCTTACAATCAAGTCTTATCTTTCAAACAAAATCCCTTAGGTTTGGCAGAAGGGACTACAGTCGCAGAAAATTTCATCATCACATTTATATATTTATGTATCAGGTTTTCAAGGATCGTTGCTCAAAAATGCATTCATTGTTCCTATAACATTTGGCTCACTTCGCCATGTTTTTTTTAACATTTCTCTAGATTTTTATCATTTGTGGGAGTTTTGTATTAATTTATAGAAAAATAAAATTCAATTTTCCCACTTTTGTTTCAAATCTAGGACTAGAGCGTTTCATTAAACCGTCATGCTCACAAAGAAGGCATCAACACATCGGTGGTTGAAGTGCCACAATGTAAGTCTTCATTCTTCTGAACGCATGCTCAGAAAACAGTGGTAAGACTTGAGTTGCAATCTGCCACCTTCCTATTTTCAAGCTTACCCTACCAACACATTTCCATATAAGGAGCCAAGGTGCAAGGAAAGCATCTTCTGGTTGCCAAAATGCTCTCAGTGCTTTAAATTTCTCATATGTACAGTAGGAATCAGTAAGAATCCTGATCACCAGTTATAGGAGAAGCAATAACAAGCTATCAATAAATTTGATACCTACGTCAGGTTATAAAACTGTCACGACTGCGAACATTTTTTTTATTTTTCAAGTAAACTATCTCTGAGAAAAACAGATTGAGATTATTTTTTTCTCAGTCCTTCTTAATGTCAGGGCCTGAAAGTATTTTTATACAAAAGATTAAGCCATGTAAATGCAGATTTTCTTGAATTTTGGGTCATGATTTTGACTGGGAAGTTATCAAACTATAAAGTTTTTAGGATATAATATAGAAATGGGTTCTCATGCACAGAATACCTGGGGCGGGTGAGCAGAGTCTTCCACCATTGCCACTACCAGTTCGTAGAACCATACTGTACTGGTAACAGTATGGTTCTACGGTAGATTCTTGTTCAGAATCCAGGGATGATAAGGATGATTGATCTCCTCCTGGGCTGTCTGCCAAACTCCCCTCTTCCCTGTCACTCACGCTTCCTTCGGCAGAGGAGACTTCGTCGGCAGATTCTATTGGGAACAAAACAGACCTGTGGCATGTGGATGTTTCCCCCACCTCCACCTCCACATTCCTTGGGGCAGGAGCTGGGCCAGAGCTAACCACAAAAGGAAGGGACCTTGGAGGTCTTCTAATCCAAACCTCTGCTCAAGCAGGAGACTCCATATCATTTTAAACAAATGGTTGTCCAACATTTTTTAAAAGCTTCCAATGATGGAGTACCCACAGCTTCAAAAGGGAAGCCATTCCACTGGTTAATTATTCTCATTGTTAAGAAAATTTCTCCTTAGTTCTATATTGCATCTTTTCTTAATTAGTTTCTATCCATTGTTTCTTGTCTTGACTTCTGGAACTCTGGAAAATATGTTGACCTCCTCTTCTTCATGGCAACCCTCAAATGTTGAAACATTGCTATCATGTTGCCCCTAGTCTTTGCGTTGTCTTTTTTTTGAATGTGTAAACTACAAATAGTTTCCATTGTAATCTGTATATTTCTAGCGATTTAAATTTGTTGTTTAAATTTATTGTTAAAATTGTTTTTAAGCTTTTTTACACTGCTAATAATTTGGTTCATTTCCAAACATTGAAAGTGGCAATTATTTCCATCTTTTAATTATTATAAATATATTGGTGTTAATACTATAAATTGTCCTGTAAAGATCAATGGCTCAGTAGCTTTCATTAACATTCATCAACAAAATCTAATTAATAAATTTAAAGATAAAGATATAGTTGTGTTATGGCTGGAATGATGAATGGATGGAGAATAGATGGGCTTATTTATTTTAAATCAGGTCACTTTTCAGGATATAAAGTTTGGCAAGAAGGTCACAAATAAGATTAAATTAGATTAGATTTATTGGATTTATATGCTGCCCCTCTCCGCAAACTTGTGGCGGTTCACAACAATGGTAAACAAAACATAGTAACAAGTCTAATATTTCGCAATCTAAATTACAGTTTTAGGTTAAAAAATCCAAAAGAACCCCAATATATAAAAAACAAGCACACAATTGAATCATACACAAAAACTACATGGGCAAGGGGGAGATGTTTCAATTCCCCCATGCCTGACGTCAGAGGTGGGTTTTAAGGAGTCTCTGAAAGGCAAGGAGGGTGGGGGCAATCCTAATCTCTGGGGGGAGCTGGTTCCAGAGGGTCGGAGCCACCACAGAGAAGGCTCTTCCCCTGGGTCCCACCAGACAACATTGTTTAGTCGACGGGACCCGGAGAAGGCCAACTCTGTGGGACCTAACCGGTCGCTGGGATTCGTGCAGCAGAATGCGGTCCCGAAGATATTCTGGTAACAGGCAACAACAGGCATCAGAAAATAATTTTCAAAAATCATCACTCTTACTTATGATAATCATCTTGATTTCCCATCCCACCCCTGTAAATTCTGTGCGATTGTGTACATAATCCATGTGGAAATGTTGTCAGCATTGTATTTCCTACAGAGAGTTGTTTTAGGAATGAAAGAATTATTATCAGTGCAGGAAATTAAGAACTATAGCTTTCTGAAGCCCGGCAATAGCAAGAACAGGCATTTGTAATGATAGCCTTGAGGCTACAGAAAGAGCTTCTTCATGCAACTCTTTTTAAATCTGTGTTTTGATGTAGTTGCATACTAATTTCTCAGGTGACTGCTGAACCTGTGGATTCTTCTCATTTGTTTTTATTACTTGCAATGTAATGAATGCAAATGAGATTACAGTATGCATTCCCTCGTGCAGAATCACCAAAGTTGGCTTCCACGAAAGAAAGAAAATTGAATTGAGTGATGAATAGCCTCAACGCAAGCCCACCTTGCCTGCCAGCACACCAGCCTCAAACAGAAGCAGCTGTTTTGACATTCCATGCTGGAAACCCTGCCCTTCACAAATGTGCTTGATGCTCAGACATGGTCTCTTGGCTGCCTGCGCTCGTTTTCCATCTGTTGAGATGGCACTTTGCCCACGCACAAAGTGGTATGCAAATTTCACTAGGACACAGGCGCCCTAGCAGCAGGTGAAGGGATGAGACCATTGCCATTTGGAGACCCCCTCTCCAGTTGTTTCCATCTGTTTGCCAGCAGCCACTATCTTCAGCGAGTGACTGCATTTGGGGTAGGTCTGTTTTCATCACCTGGAAACAGCATTGGCTGCTAGACCTACTCTGTTTGAATGAGCTTCTCTGGCCCCTGCAATTAACTCAAGTAATCTGCTGGACAGGAATTACAGCAGCGGCAAGGCTATTAGTAAGTATCCGAGAATCAGCTAGCAGCTTTATTGAATATCTGCATTTTCCATAGCAATGCTTTCTTCAGCTGCTGAACTCATGCTGCAGATTGATTCCTGTTGGCATGGAAGGGTGAATATAACCTATCAGAAGCTGCCAACAGTATGGCAACCAAACAAGACAGGTACAGATTCCAACTAGTTAAGACTGCAGAAACAACAATTGCAACCAGCCTGCCTTCCATAGAAAACCTGTATATTGTGTGGATATAGAAGGAGAGTTGAGAAGACATCTGTAGACTCCTTCTAACATCCTGGACTGTTGTGGTTCAGCCTGAGTCAGATCAAAGACCAGCTGCGTCTCTGCTGGCTCCATGCCCGGGGGAGGCTGAGAGCGAAGAGGAGAGTTCTTGGCAGCCAGACAGGGGAGATTACAGTCAGGAATGTGACGAGGAAGAAAGGCCTGGGAGCCCTGGAGAAGGGCTCTCGCAAGCAAGTAGCTTGGATTCTTTGGAGTCCTTGGAGTCATTGGATGACGAAGCACAAGCTATCATTAGTATGCGACAGAGACGCATAGATCAAAGGAGGCAGCAACTGAAGAGCTATTATCAGCGTTGAATGAGGAACACCTGGGGGTTGGGTGTGGTCCTCATTAGCAGGGAAGGGTTTATAAGGCAGGCAAACTCTTTCAGCAGCGTGGAGTGTTATCACAGTGGAGTTGCTGTTATCTGCCTTTTCTCTCAGCCTTTTGTTCCTGGCTCGTGGCCCAGCAGTCTTGAAGACCCGTGGGAGGTTTGTGCATGTTAGCAACAGCCTTGTTTCTCATCAAGGATCCTGTGTTTTTGTATGAACTATTGCCTTCGTGTATCTATTTGGAGTTCCAGTGTTTTCCTGACTTGTAAGGACATTTTTTGTTGGCTTCTTTTCTCTTTACCATTATAAAACTGTGTTTGGTTTCAACCGGTGTGTCTGGCTTATCTTTTTGGGTTGGTCATAGCTTCCAGAGTGACCCAGACAGAACACTGGACATAAAGTATTTCAACTCCTTCCATTGAGATGCCACTATAGGGCATCGCATGCCAAAACAACTAGACACAGGGATAGTTTTTTCCCATCGTGCCATAAGTCTGATGAACCCCTAATTCTCACAGTGCTGTCTCAAAGTCATGTATATTTACCCATGTAGTATGGCTCAGGGGTGGACAGCAGGCAGGATGGGGTGGAATGCAGTTCCACCGGCAGAAAGGAAGATGCATGCACAGCTCCAACTGACCGGTGGCAGTCACTTCCTGGATTACCAGTCTCATTTCGGCTCTCTGTTTTCCCCCTGCTGCTGCTACTGAGCATGCCTTGCTTTTTTCCTCTTTCCTCCTTCCTGGCCTCAGACGAGCTTCCCTCTCTCCTGCCTGGCTCCCCTCCAGCCTCACATGGCCACCTCCTGAGGACAGGAAGGAGGAAAGAGGAAAAAAGCAGTTGGGGAGTGTTCTGCCTGACTGGGCTCAGGCGATTAGTAACAGTCCAGGGAAAAGAAATCAAACACACATGTGCTTTTCTAATCAGCAAACTTGTATTAAACAAACAAAAAGGATTAACGAAAACAGTCCTTATTGTCAGGAATAAACTATAGTGCAAGGCATACAGTCAGCCACATACAAAGTGCAGGAAAAAGCAAACAAAGACAATCTGCACGGAGCAGAAACGTTTCAGGAGTCCTTTGAATCTTGGAGACTCGAGAGCAAACAGCTAGTCCCAGAGGTTTCATCTCCCACTTGCTTGAAAAGGCTGGATTGAAATTCAAACGCACGGAACAGAAACTTCAGAGCAGGAACCACAAAGTCACACAGATAAACAGCCACAGTTTGCTTTTTGCCTCTGTTCCCTTTTATACCTTTAGCCCTCATTAGGGGAACCACACCCAGCCCTCAGTATGAGAACCACACCCAGCCCAGGTGCTACTCTGATCACCGGTAATAGTCCTTTAATTGAGCCCTCCTTTGCATGGCTCTCCAGCTACGCATGTCTATGAGCTGTTCTGCATCAGAATCCAATGAGGAGAGACTGTCCTAGTGGCTGCGTGCCAAATCCCCTGGGCTGTCTGCTGGGTCCTGTGTGCTGTCTGCCAACTCCTCTGAACCAGTGGCCTCATCCTGGGGCTGTCTACCACGTCCTCCTGGCTGTCAGCCAGGCTTTCGCACTCACTTTGTGCTGCATCTCTCCCATATGTGGGGGCAATGGCTGGCCCAAGCCCAAACACAACATGGAGATTGTAAGTTGAGGACTTAACAGTTCACTTGAACGATGATGATCATTCAAGCCACTCTCACCTGGTCACATGACCATCAAGCCACACCCACAGAATAAGCCACACCCACAGTGTGACAGTAAAAATTTTGGCTGCCCATTACTGGTATGGCTGTAGTATTATTGATCCTCCCTATTATTTTCTTTACTTGTCCTCTTATTGGTATTACTATGGTTAGCATAATTATTACTTTGTTATTTTGCATGTACACTGAGAGCTTCCGCACCGGAGACAGATTCCTTGTGTGTCTAATCATACTTGGCCAAATAAAGTATTCAATTCAATTCAATATCCTTCATGCTTGGAAAGGCCATAGCTTTTTGTTGGGACTAATATTTGGAATGTTGAACACTGTCTGAATTAAAGGACTGTTTTCTATTTTCAAGTTAAATAGATAATGCTCCGAGCCTCAAGCCTCCGAGCCTCAAGGAATATTTGCTTTCTGTAAAATACAAGACTACGGAGCACTAATAGAAGAAGCTTTCTCCTCTCACAGTAAAACTGTCTTATAATACAGGGATTGTAGGCAGTGGTGAGTTGTAAATGATTTTGCTACTGGTTTGCGCGAAGCTTCTGCACATGTGCCTAACCAGAAGCAACTCATTGCTTGTTGTTGATCTACCTTTATTTCTCAGAACTATCTAAAAACCTGATAGTTATATCAATTGAATTTTGTCCTCAGTTTGTAACTGTATAATGATTAAAAGGTCCTATTTTTTTGATGGATATTGGAGAAGATCCTCCAGTAAGAGCCATTTGTTCCTGCATTCTGCTATTAAAACCATTCACTGGTTGCAATAGGGGGAACACTCCATAGCTGTGCTCAGATTCTTGCTCTTCTCAATACAGTTCAAAGTGCTAATTTTAATTTTAAGTGACTATTATCTGATAAAAATAAATTAAAAATTATAAATGTGTGTGTGTGTGTGTGTGCATGTTGTCCGAAGGACTGTCTTTATTTTAAGTGTCTGGGAATAATTGGCAGAAAGTATTTTCACTGATGGTATCCTGTTTAAGGACCCCTAGGATATCAGCTATCCATAATGATGTGTTCATGTTTTTTTCAAAAAAATATATTTGGCCCTGTCTGTTCTGTCAGGCTCTCTGGTAGACTCCTCCCAAAAATTCACAGGTACAAATTTCAGACACACACACGTTTGAAAATTCTTTATAATGTTCTTTATAATGAAAATTCACTTAAACCAAGCCCTCTTTTGGTATAGCCAAGAGCACTCGTCTCCAAACAAACTGGTAATTTGTACAAGTCCCTTATCAATTCTGTGATACTTAGCTTGCAACTGTGAGGCAATTCCCAGTCCTTCTTCTTTCACAAAGTGAAACACACTTTGCTCTGGTTTAGTTTCCAAGCGGGGAAAAATCAGCACACAAAAAGTCAAAGTCAGTAAAGCAAGCATGAAACACAACGATCAGATAATCCTCCACAATGACCAAACCCTCACGCTGCTATTTATATCAGCCTCATTAATTACCACAGCCCCACCCAACCACAGGTGGCCTCATTTTCTTTGATAATAATCTCTCAGTTGTTGTTGCCTAAGCATCGCTCTCCTCATGTGTGGCTGTATCATTAACTCTTGTTCTGAATCCAAGGAGGAGCTAGATAATTGATCTCCTTCTGAGCTGTCTGCCACACTCTCCTCCTCCCTGTCACTCGTGTCTTCTTCGTCAGAGGAGCCTTCATCAGCAGATTCCACCGAGGGCAAAACAAGCCTGCAGCATGTGGATGTCTCCCCCACATCCACAGTCCTTGGGGCAGGAGCAGGGCCAGAGCTAACCACAACACTGTCAAAATTCTAGAGCTTTATTTTTTGCATTGATATTGATACTGGAATTCCTATATTTCTTGCTTGATCTGGTGGGGAGTAGTGATATTCAGAAAGAGCAGGCAGAGTGGGGAATGAAAGGAAAGAAAGATAATGAAGAATTAATATTATTAAGAGCCTGAAAAATAAAAGGAAATGATGTAGCCATTAGAGCATTGCTCAGGACTTAAAAATAAAAATACTCCAGTCCTTTTTACCTAAGTAATGGTTCTTCTGTTTGTCCATCAGCACCACCTTTCTTACTCTCTCTAGTTTCATAGCTGAGCTGATATACTTCTCAGTCAGGGGCAGTGTTACCCTAAGTGCTGAGAATAAAAAGCAGGAAGTCCATGGAACTTAGCTGGGTGTATCAGTGCCATTTCCCCTTTGAAAGGAATTCCTGCCTCTTGGACTCTTTGACCTGCACAGACATGTTCTACCACATGATATCATCCTGAATTACTGCAATTTTACCATTCAGCATCCTTCTAAGCTGTGAGCAGAGAGATGCTGTTATAACAGCTTTCCACTCTTTCAATGCTCATAGTGCTTTTTTTTTCAAAGTACTCAACAAGTAAACTCAACAAAGAGAGCTATTTGGTGGTCGGCTTTTGTTTTTAAAAAATGCTGGAGGGATCATGAGATGGCTCACATAGGATTATCACCCTTTCCAAGTTGGATGTGTTGGGGCCATCAAAACTGTTTTGAAAGAAAGAATAAAAATTTAAACTCTAACTCAAGTTTAGAAACTCAAAATTTTCATTTATACTGATAGTAAAGATCTTAAAAGCTGTAGAGTAATTGGGTCAACAGATAAGTTGACACTATTTACGACATCTGATAAATTTATAGATATGAATTTACCTCTTCTTTTCTTTCTTCCTTTTTCTTCTTTTTATTTTCCCCTTCTTTTCCCTTCTTTCTCTTTCCTCTTCCTTTTTCTTTCCTTCTCTCCCTTTCTCTTTAGCTTTCCCCCTTTATATATATATAATGTGATTCGACACAAAAATATGTAACCCTTCCCTGGTGCAGAGCTGAAGGGATTGGATACTGTAGCCTAGAGGATAATTGCCTTACAAGGCAAAGGTTGCAGGTTCAAGTCCAGTGGGTATGGTTAGCTGATGAGGCCAAAATAAGGCCGAAATAGATCTATCCTAGTCTCCCTTAATTTTCAAATTCAGAAAAAAACCCCATGTGACACATATAGATAGAATTGTCGGCTATCAATAAAATTAACTGCCTTGGAAATGGCCCTGGGTTGGGCCGAGTGGCAAATAAGGAGCTGTGATGTTCATTTGATACACCAGGGTGATTCGACACAAAATATGTAATCCTTACCTGGTGCAGAGCTGAAGGGATTGAATACTGTAGCCTAGAGGATAATTCTCTGCCTTACAAGGCAAAGGTTGCAGGTTCAAGTCCCAGTGGGTATGGCTAGCTGATGAGGCCAAAATAAAGCCAAAATAGTTCTACCCTAATCTCCCTTAATTTTCAAATTCAGCAACAAAAAAGTGACATATATGTGTGTGTGTGTGTGTGTGTGTGTGTACTTTGACTTATAACTGTATACTCAAAATTCATATACATTTGTACCAATATTTGCATAGTCCTTTTGCTTTATATATCCCCTCCCCTATTTAACTTCAATAAAGATTTTATTTTCTTAAAAAAAACCTGTTTTGAAAGAATTGAGAGTGGAAATGTGGAAATATGGAAGGGACTTAAGAGGATGGGAAAAAACCTCAAATCATACGGTTTGTTGTTTGGAATAAGTAACCATGGTAACTGGGTGCAATAAAGTTAAGATGCTCTAGCAGTTATCTGCTTCTTTTATCATTTTATCAGTTTTATTGTTCTTTTTCACCTGGCTTGTATTTATGTGTTTTTTTTTGGGTGGGGATGATGGTGCACCCGTTGAATTGTACTGCTGTTAAACAAAAAAAGGAAGAATAAAAATAATGCACAAATCCATGTTCCTTTGAATGTTGTGATGTATTTCTTCATAGTGTAAACCGGTCAAATGACAAAATATATCTTTAACTATTGGTTTGAAAGGGGGTTTGCTTTACGAAAACTTCAAATTAAGGCAAAAACAGAATAGAATTCAAATATGGCTAAACTCTTGTGACCCGGGAATAGAATAGAATAGAATCTGGAAGGGACTTGGAGGTCTTCTAGCCCCCTGCTCAAGCAGGAAAACCCATATCATTTCAGACAAGTGACTTTCTAGTCTCTTCTTAAAAATGTCAAGTGACAATGACATATTTGTCCACTATCATTTTTTTTTTACAAGAAAGCAGTAAAAGAGGTATTTGTTCCAACAATGGAATATAATTTTAAGAGTATTGTTAGTACTTATGTACAAGACACTTGTGTTTGCAATATATAAACAAGCTAACAATGAATGCTTGTATGTATTGAAGTACTATAGCTTTAAGAGGTAGTATTGCAGATTGCCACAAGAGGGAGCCAGAAAGCATGATTCTCTTTCTCTGCTCTCTCTGTTCTTTCTGATGGTTCACTGTGACTGATGTAGTAAGCTCTGTGTGTGTTCGATGGTAGTTTAATGAATTTGTAATTTGTCTGATATGTAAGACAAAGACAGACTTGTAATATTATTATTGTATTGAAAGATATTGACTGATTTGAATGTGAATGACCGGACTGTTTAACTTGACTGTGCTATTTCTAAAGTAAAAACTGTTTTATAAACTTTAATGTATCTGTTTTGTATGAATGAATAATTACTCCTATTTCCTGGATATCTGCTGGAATCCCATGTTTCCTCTGTGCATGCCCTTAACAAGTATGAATTTAAATGACAATATAATTCAATTACATTGCCATTGTCCTTCCAAAATGCACACATGTCCTCTTCGTGACTATATACAATTATAATAAATCTCCTTTGAACTATTATACACCTGGTGTATGACTTTCAGTGTATGAACTCCCTTTTGTTACACCCAACATTTCATGACTATGAAATATGTCATTTCACTGACACAATATTTACTTACTTCTATCAATATTTTAGTAGTTTTTCTGCTCAAGATGATGTACTGAGTTTTCTTATAATATCCAGATTTAATTAAATAAGGCAAATGGCAACAACTATTTTTTTGCAATTTAGTTTCAAAATACCTTAAAAAGGAAATTTATAATCCTGTACTCGATAAGAAAAGATGCTATATTTGATCTTAGCCAAACGGCTTTATTGATTTAAAGGTTGCATTTGATTCAGTTCCCAGAGATAAGCTTTGGGCTAAACCAGCAGCCTTTTCTATTGATCAAAGGACTCCTGCTTTTGACTATGAAACAACATAAAAATACTTTCATGCAAGATGGGTGTTCTCCTGATTGTCCTTCCGTGTCAGTTGTCGCCCAAAAGGGAGCAAAGCAGTGTTGTATATTGACTCCTCTTATGTTTAATTTGTATATCAAAAAGGTCCAAACTTTGGAAAAACAGTAATTTCTAACTGTCTAGTTAATACAATAATTTTAATGCTCCATATTGTTGATTTGTCCTTTCCACTACACAATTAAGTTTGGGATTGAGGTTTGAAGCCTTGCACTTTTTAAGACAAAAATAGCAGGTTTTACTTAATGGTCTACTAGTTGAGTTGGAAAAACAAATAACATTGTTATAGAACAGACCAAGGATAGATCAAGGCACTATGGGGGGGAGGGGAATCCTATGGGCCCAATAAATAAACATCACAGACGTCTTGATCTGGGAATTAGTTTTCTGTCTTTGGTTGGTGGGAGAGAAGAATCAGAAATGTCTATTTATTGGGCTCACTTCAGTTCTGCGGTCTGCAGGAAACAGGAAGGATCTGCTGCTACAGATATTTCTAAAGCCAACGTGATTATTCTTTTGTTTCATGATCCTACATTTGCTTTTATAAAACCAATGCTCTTTTTATGGGTTAGCAATTTAAGAGATCTCTGAGTTCTACCCAATGCCTTCTTACATTTGGAGTTAGAAATTCTTACCTTCGATTTTATGCACGTTTGATCTTATTTCAGCATTGTTTGCCTTCCTTGAGTTGCCTGGTCAGCTTTGGTCATCTGGGATAAATGACATTAAATTTAATTTTAGATAAGGTGACTTTTCAATACAATATTTGGTTCCATAAAACAGCCAACCTTGAATTTAAGCAACATATCTCTCAACAGAAGAACTTCTGTGTCAGGAAGTAACCGTCAGACTTCTATGTTTCTATGTTTCTATGTTTCTATACTTACTATTCATGCTTATTTATTTATTTATTCTGCAAATGTTGTGGTTAGCTCTGGCCCAGCTCCTGCCCCAAGGACTGTGGATGTGGGGGAGACATCCACATGCTGCAGGCCTGTTTTGCCCCCGGTGGAATCTGCTGATGAAGGCTCCTCTGACCAAGAAGACATGAGTGACAGGGAGGAGGAGAGTGTGGCAGACAGCTCAGAAGGAGATCAATTATCTAGCTCCTCCTTGGATTCAGAACAAGAGTTAATGATACAGCCATGCATGCGGAGAGCGATGCATAGGCAACAACAACTGAGAGATTATTATCAAAGAAAATGAGGCCACCTGTGGTTGGGTGGGGCTGTGGTAATTAGTGAGGCTGCTATAAATAGCAGCCTGTGGGTTTGGCCATTGTGGAGGATTATCTGATCGTTGTGTTTCGTGACTGCTTTACTGACTTTGACTTTTTGTGTGCTGATTTTTCCCCGCTTTGAAACTAAACCAGAGCAAAGTGTGTTTCACTTTGTGAAAGACGAAGGACTGTGAATTGCCTCCCAGCTGCAAGCTAAGTATCACAGAACCGATAAGGGACTTGTACAAATTACCAGTTTGTTTGGAGACGAGTGCTCTTTGCTATACCAAAAGAGGGCTTGGTTTAAGTGAATTTTCATTATAAAGAATATTGTTTTGAATTTTCAAATGAGTGTGTGTCTGAAATTTGTACCTATGAATTTTTGGGAGGATTCTACCAGAGAGCCCGACAGAACATTACACTTGGAGTCAGAAATTCTTACCTTCGATTTTATGCACGTTTGATCTTATTTCAGCATTGTTTGCCTTCCTTGAGTTGCCTGGTCAGCTTTGGTCATCTGGGATAATTGACATTAAATTTAATTTTAGATAAGGTGACTTTTCAATACAATATTTGGTTCCATAAAACAGCCAACCTTGAATTTAAGCAACATATCTCTCAACAGAAGAACTTCTGTGTCAGGAAGTAACCTATACTTACTATTCATGCTTATTTATTTATTCTGCAAATATTCATATTGGACATGGAATTGGAGTCCTGGAATCTTAACGAATGTTCTCAATAGAGTATGCCGAACTCCAATCAAATATTGCTTGCTGAAAACACATAGGATGCCTTTGTCTGGATTAGAATTGGGAATTGGGTATGTCTACTTTAATGGGGGGGGGGGGGGATGAGGAATGACATGATAGTTCCAGTGTTTGAGGGGCTGTCCCAAAGAAGAGGAGGTCAACCTATTCTCCAAAGCACCTAAAGACAGGACAAGAAGTAAAAGACAGAACATAATCAAGGAGATAACCAACCTGGATTTAAGGAGAAATTTCCTTAAAGACCTGTGGACTTCAACTCCCAGAATTCCTCAGCAAGCAAAGCTGGCTTGGGAGTTCTGGGAGTTGAAGTCTTCCAGGCTTAAAGTTGCCAAGGTTGGAGACCCCTGATCTAGACATACAAATTTATTTCCCACTATGCGTAAGATTAATCTTAGATCCCTGTTTTATACTTTTTAAATTCATTGTTTTTATTGCTATTGTCTTCGCTCTATATTCTCCTGCACCTAAATTCAAGATACCTGATACTCATCTCTCTCTACACAGATATCTCTAATGCTTAAAATTACTGCTTTAAAAGTTCCAGCCTGTTCTGTCTGGGTCACTCCGGAAGCCAAGACCAACCCAAAAAGAGAATCCAGACACACCGATAAAAGGCAAAGGCAGTTTATAAAATTCAAGAAAAACACAGGTAACAGAAAATGTCCTTACAAACAGGAAAATGCTGTATCTTCAGATATATCCACGAAGGCAAAAGTCCATGCAGCAATACAGGATTCTTGCTGCCAATACGAGGCTGTAGATAGCAGACCTACACTTCCCACGGGTCTTCCAAACTGCTGGGCCACAAGCCAGGAACAGAGACGCCGAGAACAAAGCAGGACACCGTAACTCCAATTGATAACTCTCCACATGGCTTCAAGGGCTTGCCTGCCTTTTAAACCCTGCTAAGGAGGACCACACCCAAGCCCAGCTGTTCCTAATTCAGTGCTGATAATACTTCTTTAGTTGCTCCTTTCTCTGATCTGAACGTCTCTGTCGCATGTCAATGACGGCTTGTGCGTCATCACCTAATGACTCCAAGCTACTGGCTGGGGAGAGGCCCCCCCCCCCCCCCGGGGCTCTCATGCTGTTCTCCTTCATCCCATTCCTGACTTTCCTCTCCCCCGTCTGACTGTTCAGCCCCCTCCTCTTCGCTGTCATCCTCCTCTGGGCATGGAGCCAGCAGAGACACAGCCGGTCCCTGAGCAGCCTCAGGCTGAACCACAACACAGCCACATCTATAGAACCTTTGCCCCGGTATATAATTCATTCCACCAAAAAATAAAACTTTAAAATTGCTACATCCCAACACATTAAGATTATCAAACATTCAAATTTGATTGTAAATTGCAAAAACCATAAAGCACAAATAGCATACACCTAGGTAAAGGATAGTAAATTGGCCATTAGGATGGCCACAAACCCTATGCAAAGCAACATCTTTTGATATATTGAACCAACTTCTTTAATTACTATTTTTTTGAAAAATGCATAATCAGTTCAGTGGGAAGCTGGAATACTGTAAGGCAATATTCTAGCCTTTGGCATTTTTGTTCCAAAATAAAAGTGAATTTTGGCATACAAATGGTGGAAATCTTACACACTTTTCTTGGACTGATCTGCCTGAAAAAGTATATATTTGTTTGATATTGTTTATTTTCCCTTTTTCCTGTATGTTCGAATCATGTAGTTTGAGAGTTGAAACTAACAGCAGAAAATTGCCTTTTTCCTCAGTTTAATGACAAAATGAAATGGAAATTGTTGTCTAGGAAATAGCACCCCTTCACTTACCTGCTTTCGGAAGAAATTGCTTTATAATCACTTAAGGATTTGGCTTGGGTGCTTTCAATTCAGAAAATAAGGGGGGTTTTTTTGCAGCTCACTGTAAATCAGCCTGTATTGGCTCAGGCTATCTAGGGATGCTCAATTCACCACTTTATGCATATTATTACTTGGATAATTAAGTGTAATATTTTTATTTCTGTATATCATACTCTTTGGGGGGGGGGGGATAAAACATGAAATAGGTAGTGGTGATGAATGCTATGGCAAACATATACGAGTTGTAAAAATCCAGAGGATCCAGTGCTGTTGTTGTTATTAGTTGTGAAATCGTGTCTGACCCATCATGACCCCATGGACAGCATTCGTCCAAACCTTTCTGTCCTCTACCATCTCCCGGACTCCATTTAAGCTCACGCCGACGATTTCAATGACTCCAGCCAGCCAACTCATTCTCTGTCGTCCCCTTTTTCTTTTGCCCTCAATCATCAGATCGTGCAGAATGCAGCTGCGAGAGCAATCATGGGCTTCCCAAGGTATGCCCATGTTACACCAACAATCCGCAGTCTGCATTGGTTGCCGATCAATTTCCGGTCACAATTCAAAGTGTTGATTATGACCTATAAAGCCCTTCATGGCATCAGACCAGAATATCTCAGGGACCGCCTTCTGCCGCACGAATCCCAGCGACCGGTTAAGTCCCACAGAGTTGGCCTTCTCCAGGTCCCGTTGACTAAACAATGTCGTTTGGTGGGACCCAGGAGAAGAGCCTTCTCTGTGGCGGCCCCGACCCTCTGGAACCAGCTCCCCCCAGAGATCAGAACTGCCCCCACCCTCCTTGCCTTTCGTAAAGTTCTTAAGACCCATCTCTGCCATCAGGCATGTGGGAACTGAGACATCTCCCCCAGGGCTATACAGTTTATACATGGTATGTTTGTGTGTTTGCTTGCTTTTAATAATAGGGTTTTTAGTGTTTTTTAAATTATTAGATTTGTTCTTACATTGTCTTTGTTATTGTTGTGAGCCGCCCTGAGTCTACGCAGAGGGGTGGCATACAAATCTAAATAATAATAATAATAATAATAATAATAATAATAATAATAATAATAATAATAATAATTAGGCTCTTCTCCAGTGAGTCCTTCCTTCTCATTAGGTGGCCAAAGTATTTGAGTTTCATCTTCATCTTCCTTCCTCCCTCCCTTCCTCCCTTCCTCCATTCCTTCACCCTCCCTCCCTCTCCCTATTTTCCTTCCTTCCCCCTTCTTTCCCTCTTCCTCTCCCTCTTTTTCCCTTCCTTTCCTCTCCACCCATTCCTCTCTTCCTTCTTCCATCTCCCTCTCTTTTCCTCCCTTCCTTCCCTCTCCCTCCATCCCTCCCTCTCTTTCTCCTTTCTTCCTTCCCCCTTCCTTCCCTCCCTCCCTCTCTCTCCCTCTCCCTCTCTTTCCCTATTTCCTTCCTTTCCTCTCTCTCCATCCCTCCCTCTCTTTCCCCTCCCTCCTCTCTTCCCTCTTTGGAACAGAATTCGGTTTGGGTGGGGAAGTAGAATATGTAACTTCTTATCATCAGAGCATGTTAATAATAATATAAGAAGTACTAATGATCTGATGGTCATTTCAAAAAATTCTTTCCTATTGAGCACCTAGAAGCCAAGGGGAACATATGTGACAAGTTTCAAGTTTGTAGGCTTTGTGGTTCTGGAGATTTTCTAGTTTACTTCTGATGATACAACAGGCAATCTTGTTATTGTAAAGTTTGCTGCCCAACTGAGTACAGGCAAGAGGAAAGATGGATTAACTCATTTGCATAAAAACATTAGTTTCCAGAAATAAGGAAATTAGTCAGCTACAGAATTCAGTGCTTAGAGATTTGTTTTATAACAATAATATTTTTATATCTATTTCCAAAGGGATATTATTGCATTTCATAGGGTATATAATTTTTCCAATTTATGTCATAAGTCACTTGACACAGCCACTAGGGGACATTATTGCTTATGTCCCATTTTCGGATATACAGAAGTGATTTGTAGTTCTCATACACCGAAAGATGATTCAGAAGCAATACATTTGTATAAAACAACATTCTAGGGATCCTACAAGTTCCCCAGATAGCACAATCCCTGAGCTTTATAAATCCTTAGTAAGGCCACATCTGGAATACTGCATCCAGTTTTGGTCACCACGTTACAAAAAAGACATTGAGACTTTGGAAAAAGTTCAGAGAAGAGAAGCTAAAGGCCTGGAGATAAAAACATATGAAAAACGGTTGCAGGAATTTGGGTAGGTCTAGCCTGGTGAAAAGAAGGACCAGGGGGTGATATAATAGCAGTGTTCCAATATTTGAGAAAGAAATATGCCAGAAAGAAGAGGGAGTCAACCTATCTATTGTTGTGGTTGGCTCTGGGCCAGCTCCTGCTCCAAGGACTGTGGGGGTTGATGTGGGAGAATCCTCACATTATCAGAGGCCGGTTTTACTGCCAACAGCTTCTGATAGTGAAGCTTCTCCATTGCATCTGGAAGGAGAGTCCAACATGGGTAATACTCCAATTCTATTGGTAGAGACTGAGTTAAAATTTACATATTAATGAGCACCGCCCCCTCTGCTCTCCCCATGAGCCAGTTTTAAAACTCAGTCTTAGAGTAGAGACATACTGAGTTGTAGCTTAGGGGTTTTAGCAACCTTAAATTAGTAAAAATAAATATGTAAAATGTTGTTACCGTTTTAATCCTTTTTCTTTGTGTTTCAGACGCAGCAAATGGAAGAGGAGCAGACGGTCAGGGGTCTCTGCCCTCAGTGGGCAACACCCCCAACGAACCTTCTCAGGGGTTGTTTGCCTTCCCCCAGTGGGAGCACCCCGTAGAGAAGCACCCAGCCTAGGGGTCCCTGGTCTCAGAGACCATACCGGGGCTGTCAGCCAAAGGTGGGGGGGTCCGCCCCCCCCACTGGGAGGCTTGAAGGCATCTCGCACGGAGCGAGGAAAGCCAAGCGCCTTACAGCTGACAAGGAAGTCAGCGCCGGAGCCGCAGCAGACCCAGAGAGAGCGGAGCGCCTCACAGCTGATGGCGAAGCCAGAGCCGCTACCGCCGCAGCCGCCGCAGTCGCAGCGGGCGGAAAGCAGCCTGGAGAGCCGGGAGAGGGCGAGGAAGCCCATTCCCCAACCACCCAGCGACGGAGGGACCCAGCAGCGGTCCGGAGAGTCGCGGAGGCTGGGCGCCGCCATTTTAGATTGTGGCTAGAGCGGCAAGCGCAATTTGGCACGAAAAGCAGTTGGTCGGGCGGCAAAGGAGCGCGAACGAGCTAAACGTCTCTAGTGCGCAGGCGCGGGCCCGGGGAGACCCGAGACGCCATTTTTGGTGGAATTTGCTGACGAGGCAGGCGAGAACCAAGCCACCGGTGGTCAGCCAAACAGTTAGCCTGAACTAATTCGCTTCCAACCATGAGTACTATGGAGGAGCATCAGGGAAAGGAGGTCCCAGGCTCTCCTGCCATCCCTAAAGACAAAGCGAAGGGGAAGGCTAAGGAAAAAACAAAACATTCATCTTCCTCCTCCTCCTCCATTAAAGAGGCTGAGAAGCGCATTAAGGCGCTAGAGAAAAAGCTGGAAGCAGCGCTACAATCGCCTCCAGTGGGTCTTCCTCTGACTCAGAGACATCCTTTGGACCCTATGTCACCCCCATCCACCTTTGGGCCTACAGGGGTTACGCCTGAGAAGGACTGGTCCCCAGATAGGCATTTTCTGCCCCTGCCTCAAGTTATGCCCTCACCCAGCACATCCTGGGCCAGACCAGCTTCAGCAACACAGACACCAAGAGGCCTCCAGGGGCCAACAGCCACTTTTACGCCCACAGCGGCAGGCTTGCGGTCCCAGCCCGGGGCGTGGCACAATTTGCCCCCAGACCTGCAGGACCTTATCGCAAATGCGTACTCGCAGGGCATGGCTCCAGGGGTGCAACAGTATGGAGGGCCTCCCCAACACACGACAGACGCATGGTCGGCTCCGCCCCCCTCAGGTTTTGGCTCCTTATTGGAAGAGCAGGAGCAGTTTGAGGAAAGTGAACCGGAATATGGCTTTTCCGAAGATGAGGCTGCACCAGAGCAGGCCCCTTCGGTTGGCTTGTTCAAGCCAGCACTCTTCAGGACCTTATTGTCTAAGGCCAAGCAAGTGATGAACCTGCCGGGCTCAGCTAAGACTCCGGAAGCCGCTGAGTCAGGTCAGACTTCGGCCTCACTGCTAGACGAGCCTCAACCCGAGTCCGACCATTTTCCTGCATCAGGCATTTTCGTAAAGGGGATTAAAAGACCTTGGCAGCAGCCTGCAGCGGCTCAGGGACCTTCCACCCTCGAGAGGAAATTTTATACCTTCGACGAGGAGGTGGAGAAGCTGCTCGAATTTCCCCCAATCGACCAGCCGGTCGTTACGCTTGTCTCCAGCGCGTTGGTTCCCTCAGAGACCGGGGAATGCTTGAGACCAGAGGAGAGGAAGGCGGAGACATTACTTCGTAAAGCCCACCAGATGTCTGGCTGGGGATTCCGGGCTGCAGCAGCAGCATCGTTCATCAACTGTGCTTCACTCATGTGTATCAAGGAAATGCAATCCCGCCTAGGGCCTGAGGACGGGCGCCTCCGCCAGGACTTAAGTAAGCTACTGGCGGTGACAGAATTTTCGGCGGACGCCACTCTTCACGCGGCCAAGTTCGCCACTAGAAGCATGGCAACCACATTGTCATCACGCCGCCTGCTGTGGCTACGGAACTGGCAGGCAGATCTTAAATCTAAGTGGCGCCTAGCCTCCGGTCCCTTCCAAGGCTCCACCCTCTTTGGGGACCTGTTGGAGAAGGTTTTAGTGGAGGACAAAGATAAGAGGAAGGTACTCCCTAGAGCTCACAGGCGACCGGACAGGAGGTTCACGCCATACTCAAGTCGGCAGTCCTTTCGCTGGGAGCCTTCCACCGGCCCCGCTCAAAACCAACGTCCCTTCTCCCAGGGACAATACAACCAGTAGTCCTATAGGAGTGACCGTGGCTCCTTTCAAGACAGGACAAGGGGATATCATCAGTCCAGGAGACCCTTTCGTGGAAACTCTCAAAGAGGGTTCAAACGCACGAAATGACGCGACCGGCCCGCAGCCAATCGGAGGGAAACTGCAGCGGTTCTTCGAGACCTGGCAGGCGACTTCCTCCGACAGGTGGGCCATAGCAACAGTTACACAAGGACTCCGATTGGAATTCATCCAAACACCTCCCAGCCGTTTCATACGTTGTCCCATACCAAGGGACACTCCAAAGAAATTGCAGTTGCGCAAAGAGATCTCACACCTGTTAGACATCCAGGCCATAGAATTGGTGCCGCAACAGGACGAGGGCAGGGGATTTTACTCCAAGATTTTCATCGTTCCCAAACCCTCAGGAGGCTGCAGGTTGATCCTCAACCTGAAGCAACTGAACCTTTTCATAAAATACCGAAGGTTCAGGATGCACTCCTTGCAGACCATTCTGGCTTCCATTCGATACCAGGACATTTTAACATCCATCGATCTCAAGGAGGCATACCTGCATGTCCCTATCCATCCGGACCATCGCATGTTTCTCAGATTTTTCACCGAAGGAAAACATTACCAATACAGGGCCATGACATTCGGCCTGTCATCGGCCCCCAGGACGTTTACAAAGCTCCTGGACGTACTGACTGCCAGCCTAAGAGCTCGATCCATCAGACTGATGGCGTACCTGGACGACATAATCATCTTGTCCAGATCCCAGGTAGCGGCAGAGAGAGACCTCAAGGAGACTGTTCACACTTTGGAACTACATGGCTTCACTATCAATGTGGAGAAAAGCCAGTTAGTACCTACTACCAGACTACTACACCTAGGAGCTATTATCGACACTCAAGAGGGCACGGTGTCGTTGTCACCAGAGAGACAAAACAATATCCGACGATTGATTTCCGGTCTTCCCAAAGGACCGGTACCATTGTCACTGCTGTCAAAACTACTGGGGACCCTGATGTCAGCCATTGGCATCGTCCCCTGGGCCAGGTTCCATATCAGGACACTACAGTGGTTCCTACTTCCTGCTCAGAGGATCAAGGTGAGCCATTCACACAGACAAGTCTGCTTACCACAGAGAGTCCGGGAGTCCCTCCAATGGTGGACATCGGCCGCCATAAGCAAGGGTTCCCCCTTCCAGGTAACAGATCAGGTCATTCTGACCACCGACGCCAGTCTTACTGGATGGGGAGCTCACATTGGAGCTCACATGGCTCAGGGACTATGGACAGCGGAGGACCTCTCAGCGGTCAACATAAACTTTCTGGAATTAAAAGCTGTTTTCCTAGCGCTAAAGACATTTGCATCCCTGGTTCACCAACAGCACGTGCTGGTGCTCACGGACAATGTGGCGACCAGAGCTCACTTGAATCACCAAGGGGGCACAAGGTCGCGGCGTCTCATGGAGGAGACGGAAGCACTATTCCGCTGGGCCGAACAACATCTGCGGTCTCTAGCAGCGGAGCACATTGCGGGGATCTCCAATACACAGGCGGATTGGCTGAGCCGCTCTACCTTGGATCCGTCGGAATGGAGACTGGATCCGGCCCTGTTCCAACAGGTGGTGAGTCGGTTTGGCCTTCCACTAGTGGACCTATTTGCCAGTCCCATGAACGCTCAACTCCCGAGGTTCTACACGAGGTTTCCGGAACTGGGCACAGAAGGGGTCAACGCTCTCCTAACGGCCTGGCCACCAGGACTTCTCTATGCGTTTCCGCCAACGAACCTCTTACCAAGAGTAGTGGAAAAGATCCTAAAAGAGAGAGCGGAGGTGTTGCTGGTGGCTCCTCATTGGCCTCGACGTCCGTGGTTCTCCGACCTGGTGACACTGTCGGTGTCAGCCCCTTGGAGAATTCCGGACCAGATGATATCCCTCAGCCAGGGGAATCTACAACATCCAGATCCCCAGTGGCTTCAACTGACCGTTTGGCACTTGAACGGGTCAGGTTACGAGGATTAAAACTACCGGAAAAGGTCATCGACACCATGCAAGCTGCAAGGCGTCCATCTACCTCTCGGATTTATCAGACGACATGGGCGGCTTTTTGCAGCTTCTGCGACAAACACCAAATCAATACTGGACAGGCTTCAGTGATTACAGTCCTAGAGTTCTTGCAGGCTGGACTGGATCGGGGCTTAGCCCCCAATACACTAAAACGACATGTGGCGGCCCTCGCGACCATGATACAGGTTGAGGGAGTCCATTCCTTGGCTTACCATCCTTGGATTAAGGATTTTCTACGGGGAGCCGTAAACCAACATTCCCCGCCGATCCGGAGGTTTCCCTCATGGGACCTTCAACTGGTCCTCAAGGCCTTGACAAAGCCACCGTTTGAACCATTGAGATCCATACCATTACGAATCTTGTCAATAAAGACAGCCTTCCTAGTAGCTATTACGTCGGCACGAAGAGTGTCAGAGATAGCGGCATTGTCAGTACAACCTGACCTTTGTGTATTTTACCCTGACCGAGTGGTGCTGAGATTGGACCCTTCCTTTATACCGAAGGTAAATTCAGAGTTCCACAGGAAACAGGAACTCATCCTGCCTGATTTTTGCACCCACGGCAATCACCCATCGGAATTGCGATGGCATAAGATCGATGTACGCCGTGCGATCAAGATTTACATTAGACACACAGAGAGTTTTCGGAAGACGGAAAAGTTGTTTGTTTCATTTTCCTCGGATAAAAAGGGACTTGGACTATCATCAGGATCCATTAGTCGTTGGATCAGAGACTGTATTGGAGACGCATACAGAGCTCGTAACCAACCGGTTCCACCGGGAGTGAATGCTCACTCGACGAGGAGTGCGGCGACCTCTGCGGCCTGGGCCACCCAGGCGTCCATAGACGACATCTGTAGAGCTGCAACGTGGTCGGCTCCGTCGATGTTCATACGACATTATAAGCTGGACTCCTTCGCTTCCGCAGAGGCGGCATTTGGGAGACGTGTATTACAACGAGTTTGTTTATCTCCAACGTCCCTGACAAGACCTTTTCCCTCCCATGGGCCGTGAATCTCTGGTATATCCCATGTTAGACTCTCCTTCCAGATGCAATGGAGAAGAACCGTTGTACCTACCTGAACGGTCTTCTCAGTGCACTGGAAGGAGAGTCCAAACCCACCCGGTATAGTTTTGGGTGCAGGGACGCCGGAGTAGGCAGTTAGTCAGTTATTAGTTGTTAACAATAAAAATTGGTTATCCTCTTACTATGTTTCTTCGTTTTAAAACTGGCTCATGGGGAGAACAGAGGGGGCGGTGCTCATTAATATGTAAATTTTAACTCAGTCTCTACCAATAGAATTGGAGTATTACCCATGTTGGACTCTCCTTCCAGTGCACTGAGAAGACCGTTTAGGTAGGTACAACGGTTCATCTGTAACAAGGGAAGCTTCTGGGAGTGAAGCAGCATCGGATGAGGAGGCAATTACAGGCAGCCCATTAGCTAATTACCCCATTAGTGAATCATCATCATTAGTGTTGGGCGAATCCAACGAAGTTCGGGTTCGGCGAGTTCGGCCGAACTTGCCATGAATTTTGGGTGAGTTCGCTGAACCTGAACCCGAACACTCCGTGACATCAAAGCTCCACCCCCGGAATCCCATCGTGGGATTTCCCAGATCCTTTTGCTGAAAGGACCTCCCTTTGTATGCTTGGAAGAGAGGGCGGAAGCATCGCCGGTTCTATGGTGTAATGGTTAGCCCTCTGGACTTTGAATCCAGCAATCCGGGTTCAAATCTCGGTGGAACCTCCTTTTTTAAATTTTAATTATTTTAATTTTTTATATTTATTTATTTATCATCATCATCATCATCATGCTTCTTTATATAATAAAATGGGGTTGGGTCCTTTTAATGCTTTCTTAGTGGGAAAATAGATCAGCAGCATGAAGCAAGCCAGGCAGTCCATTTTATTTCTACTTATTATTCTATTCCTTTCCATATTTTGGCCTCCTGAGTGTCTGTCTCGCTTCATGCTGCTGATCTATTTTCCCACTAAGAAAGCATTAAAAGGACCCTCCAGCTCTTTGGGGACAAAAGGGAACCTTCCGATGTGCCCATGGAAATAATTAATAAATAATGATGATGACGACGACGACGATGATGATAGTAATAGTAATAGTAATAGTAATAATAAATAAATAAATGAATGAATAAATAAATAAATAAATAAATAAAAAATTTTGGCTAACCATTACACCATAGAACTGGCTATGCTTTTGCACTCTCTTCCAAGCAAGTAAAGGGAGGTCAGGAAGAAGTACAGTGATCCCTCGATTAGCACGGTCTCGATTAGTGCGAAACGCTACAACACGGTTTTTCAAAAAATATTAATTAAAAAATACTCCACGGTTTTTTTTGCTATACCACGGTTTTTCCCACCCGATGACGTCATACATCATCACCAAGAGTCACTTCTCTGTCTCTTTCTCTTTCTTTCCTGTCATTCTCTGCTTCAATCATTTTCTCATTTCTCTTTTTTTTCTCCCCTTTTTTCTATCATTTCTCTCTCTCTTTCTTCCTCTCTCACACTCTCTTCCTCCCTTCTCTCTCCCCCCCTCCACTTGCCCACGAGAAGAAAAAAAGCAACCTCTGCCGGGCAGCTCCCCTTGTGCCCCCGCTTTGTGCCTGCCTCTTTTGGGGATTTTTTTTCTTTTCTTTTTTGCGCTGGCGGCGGGAGCTGTTGGGGAGGGCTCTGCCGGGAAGGGCTATGTCAGCGGCGAGGAGGACAAAGGAGTGAACGTAGCTACTGCCCCACACCGGTAACAGGGAGAGAAAGAGAGAGAGCGGAGGGCACCTTGCCGGTCCACGCCCCCCTAGATGAGTGGCTCCGCATGGCCCCAGCGCCGCCCAGGCAAAGGGGAAACCCCGAGATCGCTTGCCGCTTGCCGCTTGCCGTATTGCAGCGAAGGAGGCGAAGCAAGGCTCCAAGCTGCAATATGGCAAGCGGCAAGCGATCTTGGGGTTTCCCCTTTGCCTGGGCGGCGGGGAAGACCAAGGGAAGGTTCCTTCGGCCGCCCAACAGCTGATCCGCTCCGCAGCGCGGCAGCAGCGAGGAGCCGAAGATGGGGTTTCCCCTTTGCCTGGGCAACGGGGAAACCCCATCTTCGGCTCCGCGCTGCGGAGCAGATCAGCTGTTGGGTGGCCGAAGGAACCTTCCCTTGGTCTTCCCTGCCGCCCACACGCAAACTCCACCATCTGTGCATGTGCGGCCATGAAAAAAATGGTGCGCATGCGCAGATGGTGTTTTTACTTCCGCACCACTATAACGCGGAAATCGATTAGCGCGGGAGGTCTTGGAACGTAACCCCCGCGCTAATCGAGGGATCACTGTATATGTGACATCAAAGCTCCGCCCCCAGAATCCGATCGTGGGATTTCCCAGCTCCTTTTGCTTGCAGCGCGGCAAGCAAAAGGAGGTGGGGAATGCCACGATGGGATTCCCCACTCTCCTCCTGGGCAGCAGCGTTTTGTGGTGTTTGAGCAAACGGCGAACCCGAACCTGAACTTTACCTGAAGTTTTTTTAAAATTCAGGTTCGTGTTCGGCATGCCGAACACTGCAAAGTTCACACGGATCCGAACTTTGCAAGTTTGGTTCGCCCAGCACTAATCATCATCATCGTCATTTGAATCAGAAGGAGAAGGATTCATAGATGCTCGCAGGTGCAGGTTTGTGAAAAGTAAAGAACAACTGTGCAAGTATTATAGGAAATAAGGGAGAACACCTGTGGCTGGGGCAATTAGGCTATTGGGGCTGCTGATAAATTGCCAGCGTTGTTGCCTCTTGGCGTGGGAGTTTATCCGTTTTATGAGAAAGAGAGACTTGTGGTTTTGCTTCAGAATTGACAAAGACTTTGGTGAACTGCTTCAGGATTTTCAAGGACCTTGTGGAACAATTCACAGTTAAGTTTCAGTGTGAGAACTCTTGAAGGGGGGTGGCTGTGACATCTTCACAGCTGCCTTTTATCTGCTTTGCTTTTGTTTTATGTTTTTCACAGCATTCAAGGCTTGTGCTGGGGGGGAGAGCACTTTGGCTGATTAAAAGTGCATTTTGGACTGTATTTTCCCTTTGATAAACCAACTTTGTTTACTTTACAAATGTGTATGTTTGAATTTCCACTTTGGACTGAATTGGGGACTTGTAACATGAAGCCCGGCATAACATCTATAGAAACAACTTCCTCCCAATGTCCGTACTGCTCCCACCCTGCTGGCCTTTCACAAAGCCACAAAGACCTGGCTTTGCTGGCAGGGCTGGGGACCATAAATTTACATCTTCGATGGCTTATTATATTATTATTATTATTGTTGTTGTTGTTGTTGTTGTTGTTGTTGTTGTTGTTTTGTTGTTGTTGTTATTATTATTATTATTATTATTATTATTATTATTATTATTAATTAGATTTGTATGCCGCCCTTCTCCAAAGACTCTTGCATGAATGGTGTGTATGTATTTGCGTATGACTGTCATTTTTATAATAACTTTTTATGGGGTTTTAGTTTGATATAGTTTTAGCCTTAGATAATGTTCGACTTCTTTCTACTGTTTTGTATTTATTTATATTGTACTCATATTGTTGTTGTAAGCCATCCTTTGAGATTGGGTGGAATAGAAGAGGAATATATAAATGAATAAATATTTTCCCATGCACCATAATACAAGACAAGAAACAAGGGATGGAAATTAAACAAGGAGAACTAAACTAAACTAGAACTAAGGAGACATTTCCTAACAGTGAGGACAATTAACCAGTGGACCGCTTGTCTTCAGAAGTTGTGGGCAGCGTTCCCCGTAAGCTGCACGTGTGCGCACGCACGCGCCCCCAAATACCCCTCCGTGCACCCTTTTCCATGGGCGCGCGCTCCCCATCCCCCTGCCAGCCCGTGGGGGGGGGGGCGGGGGGAGGTGCCGGCAGTAGAAGGGAAGGGACCCGCGGCCGCCCCTGCCTCCCCACAGTGCCTCCGGCCCCCTCTCGCCCCTGGCTTCTCGGCCCTGCCCCCCGCTCGCCCGATCCGCCACCTCTGCTCCTCCGCCACCTCCTGCCTTGGGGTGTGACTTCTCCAGCAGTGGGGGTTGTGGCTTCTCCTTCTCCAACTTCTGCACTCCCAGCCAGGGGTCTGCGAAAGGGTTTTCTCCACGTGCTTCGGGAATGCCCGCCCCACCCCTCTCGCAGCCCCTTCGCTGGGAGTGCTTTCGTCCCGGACTTTCAGCAAGGGGGCTGCAGTAGAGGCAGGGCAGGTGTTCCCAAAGCACTCAGGGAAAGCGCTCTCGCAGCCCCCTCGCTGACACAGAGAAAGAGAGAGAGGGAGAGAGAAAGTAAGTGAGAAAGAGAGAGAGAGAGAGAAAGGGGGGAGAGAGAGATAGCAAGAGAGAGAAGAGAAAGAAAGAGAGATAGATAGATAGAAAGAAATAGTGAGAGAGAAAGAAAACAAGAGAGAGAGGGAGAGAGAGCAAGAAGGGGAGAGAGATAGAAAGAGAGGGACAGAGAAAGTGAGAAAAAGAGAGAGAGAGCAAGAGGGGGAAAGAGAAAGAGAGAGAAATGACTCTTGATTTAAAGCATATGGTAAAAAGCACCCAAATAATAACAGAGGGGGGGAAAACCCAGCCGTTTGTGTGTGTGTGTGTGTGTGTGTGAACTCTTGAACCATTTCCAATAGCTCACCTGTTATTGGAAATGGTTCAAGAGTTCACACACATACACACACACACAAGGGGGGAGGAGACAGGGATGGAAAAAGAGGAGAAGATAGTAATAATAGTAATAGATTTTGGTTTTGTTTCATTATTAATTTCTTTTAATAAAAAAGAAGGGAATTTTTTATTTATTTATTTATCATCTATCTATCTATCTATCTATCTATCTATCTATCTATCTATTTATTTATTTATTTATTCTTCTATGCCGCCCAGTCCCAAAGGGACTGCCGCTCAGACACTATACTTTTCCGCCCACACCGAAAAAAAATTAGAGGGAACATTGGTTGTGGGTGCTCCATCACTGGAGGTTTTTAAGAAAAGACTGGACAGCCATTTGTCTGCAATAATATGGAGTCTCCTGCTTGAGCAATGGGTTGAACTAGAAGGCTTTAAAGGTTCCTTCCAACTCTGTTATTTTTTTCTGTTCAAAGGTCATGTTCCTTAAGCAACCTTAGGGTCTCATAGGGGTCTTGTGTGCAGTGGCTCTGTATACTACAGAGCTGGTGAAAGTGCAATACACCAGGCTGTCATCCTGATTTTCTGGTCTTCATTGGACCAGTTTCCGGGAATGATAATTACTTATTGCTGTTCAGTGCCTCAGGCAGGCTTAATTGGGAAGGCTGCTGCACATGTCACAAATAGAACACTAAATTCCCCAAATGTTGTACCTGCTGTAGACTGAATTAATTTTGTGCCACCTAATGAACAAACCCTACATGCGATGTTTTATTTAAGAGCGGAAATTTTATTACAGAGACAAATAACATTAAAATAAACCAGATTAAAATAAAAATAGATGGCAATCTGGAAATAAAACAGTGCCTTTTTTGTAATAGACTGCTCAAAATGAGCAAGTTAGGGTTTTTTTGTGTTCGATTGAGTCAAAAATGGGCATTCTGCAAGTCCATCTTCCATATACAACTCCCCCTATTTGTCCAATTATATGAACCTAACTGTCATAAAATGAGCAAAGTTCACAAGTGGTTTATCTTTTCTGCCTCTTTAAACTTCCTGCGACAGAAATAGGTAGATGGGATTTTTGCTTTCAAGCACTGCATTTATTTATTTATCTATCTATCTATCTATCTATCTATCTATCTATCTATCTATCTATCTATCTATCTATCTATTTATTGGATTTGTATGCCGCCCCTCTCTGTGGACTCGGGGCGGCTAACAACAGTGACAAAAAACAGAATGTAAAAATCCAATACTACAACAGCTAAAAACCCCTGTTATAAAACCAATCATACATACAAACATACCATGCATAAATTGTAGAAGCCTAGGGGGAAAGATTATCTTAATTCCCCCATGCCTGACGACAGAGGTGGGTTTTAAGGAGCTTACGAAAGGCAAGGAGGGTGGGGGCTATTCTAATCTCTGGGGGGAGTTGGTTCCAGAGAGTCGGAGCTGCCACAGTGAAGGTTCTTCCCCTGGGCCCCGCCAACCGACATTGTTTAGTTGATGGGACCCGGAGAAGACCCACTCTGTGGGACCTAACTGGTGGCTGGGATTCGTGCAGCAGAAGGTGGTCCCGGAGATAATCTGGCCTGGTGCCATGAAGGGCTTTATAGGTCATAACCAACACTTTGAATTGTGACCGGAAACTGATCGGCAACCAATGCAGACTGCAGAGTGTTGGTGTGATATGGGCATATTTAGGGAAGCCCATTCTGCAGCTGCATTCTGCACAATCTGAAGTTTCCAAACACTTTTCAAAGGCATTGGGTAGGGATGGGTTTCAAACACTGCAGAAAATGACAAAGCTGAGTGGAGGAGGTTAAAGTTGCTGCCTTGCAAGGCAGACTCCACAGGTTCAAATCCCAGTAAGGGTATGACTAGCTGAAGAGACCAAAAGAGCTTGAAATAGATCTATACTAGTCTCCCTTCCTTTTCACTCACTCACTCACACACGCAACACACATACACTACCATTAGCAGAGTTCTTCAATGTACAACAGTTAAAAGTAAAACACAAGCAGCTTCTAGTTCAGAGTTCAGAGAGTACTGAATGGGCAGAGAGAAGAATGGGGAGAGCCACGCCCAGCCTTAAGCTTAAGTTTTCAGTTTCGATTCTATGCACAGACTCAGAAGTGGTTAGCTCTCATTGGCTGACTTAACTGTTTTGTCTATTCATTGGCTGACCTTGTTACCACTGGCTCTCCCACTCGTGAAAATTCTAACAAAGAATACTGCAAAATCTCCATTCCCACCCCATTCCAGGGGAAGGATACTGCAAAATTCCCATTCCCTCCCCAGCTGCGAGAGCTATCATGGGCTTTCCTAAATATGCCCATGTCACACCAACACTCCGTAGTCTGCATTGGTTGCCTATCAGTTTCCGGTCACAATTCAAAGTGTTGGTTATGACCTATAAAGCCCTTCATGGCACCGGACCAGAATATCTCCGGGACCGCCTTCTGCCACACGAATCCCAGCGACCAGTTAGGTCCCACAGAGTTGGCCTTCTCCGGGTCCCGTCAACTAAACAATGTCGTTTGGCGGGACCCAGGGGAAGAGCCTTCTCTGTGGCAGCCCCGACCCTTTGGAACCAACTCCCCCCAGATATCAGAGTTGCCCCCACCCTCCTAGCCTTTCATAAGCTCCTTAAAACCCACCTCTGTCCTCAGGCATGGGGGAATTGAGATATTCCCTCCCTCTAGGCTTATAAAATGTATGCATGGTATGCTAGTATGTATGATTGGTTTCTAAACTGGGTTTTTTTAAATTAACTTAAATATTAGATTTGTTTACATTGTATTGTTGTTGCTGTGAGCCGCCCCGAGTCTGCGGAGAGGGGCGGCATACAAATCTGATTAATAAAATAAATAAATAAATAAATAAATTCTGGGGCCAGCCAGAGATGGCATTTGTCGGTTCGCTGAACTACTATTTCACCCCTGGTTCATCCCTGATTTTATGTCATTATCCGAACAGCAATAAGAGCATTTATAGTTGTATGTATTTGATGTTTGGGGTTTTGCATCGTTATTCCACTGATCTTTCAATACTGTATTTTCACACCTTCCACTTATATGATAGCACACTTTCCCATGGCACACTATATCATCTTTCTATTTAGCTTCTTTGACAAATTATTACTTACTTTCCTCCTAAGTGTTCATGTACCATGTGCCTTTAGTGACATTAACTAACAGTTTTTCCTATCAAAATAATGTACCTGTTTGGCAAGTAAACGCTCACCAGTTCTCTTAAGTGCTGATGGAAAAATGATGGATTTATCCCACCTGCCTAACTGCTAAGGGACAAATGGTTCAGTACTTCCATGAAGGGAAGGGAATTCTACGTACATGAATAGCTTCAAGACACAAGAAATATTTCTTTCTAAGACGCTAACCATATCCCTAAAGATTGATGAGATATGTTGCATAATATTTGCTCTCGTTCCTTATCTTTAAGCTATCAGAAATAACTATCTAGGCAGAAATAAATCTGAAAGGTCTATTTTAGAATGAAGATATCCTATCTATCTGTTTCCACCACAGCAAAAATGGTTAAGATTTACTCACTCAAATCTTCCAACCTGCTACTGAATTCTCCAAGTATCTTCAAATGAGTCAAACTCTCCAAACCTTATTCTCAGCTATTCTGAGAAGAAATGGTAAGATAGTAATAAAAGGAGTACAATGGTACCGCTACTTAAAAACTTAATTAGTTCCATGACCAGGTCCTTAAGTAGAAAAGTTTGTAAGTAGAAGCAATTTTTTCCGATAGGAATCAATGTAAAAGCAAATAATGCAAACCCATTAGGAAAGAAATAAAAGCTTAGAATTTGGGTGGGAGGTGGAGGAGGAAGAAGAGGAGGAGGACAGTCGCTGCCCAGAGCGAAGGGAGTGTTTTTTTTCTCTGGGCGCTGGCAGAGGTTTATTCTCTCTCCAAGCACCCAGAGAAAGGAAAATGCTTTGTTCACTCTGGACTGCCAAAGCCTCCTTAAGCGCCACCGAAAGGCTTCCCTGGCAGCCCAGAAAAGCCCAAGATTAAAGGGGGAATGGCAGGAAACTGGCTAGGCCTTTGTGCTGCTCTCAAATTTACTGGGAAATTTTTCCAGGCTTGGATTCTTAAGTAGAAAATGGTTCTTAAGAAGAGGCAAAAAAATCTTGAACACCCTGTTCTTATCTAGAAAGTTCTTAAGTAGAGGCGTTCTTAAGTAGAGGTACCACTGTACATTTCCCCTCAATTATATCCATGGTCTTCTCTTGGAATGACAAATATGGCTATTTTGGTTGGCTCGTGTCTGTGTTTTCCCTAGCAATCTTTTCTCAGATGTCAGTAAAGAGAAGAAATAAAGAGGATTGAACAGCTGATAGTGGGAGAATCATATTCTGGCTATTACATTGTATGTAATTAAAATAATTCCATCAACACTGTCAGACTATTTACTAAGTCTGCACTACTACTAATATTTTCATCGTTCCCATCACCCATCTCCTCCCACAAATGACTGTATGACTGTAACTTTGTTGCTTGTATCCTTACAATTTATATTGACTGGTTCCTAATATGATTGAATTGCTTATTTGTACCCGGATTATCATTAAGTGTTGCATCTTATGATTCTGAACGGACTTATCTTTTATTTTATGTATACCGAGAGCATATGCACCAAGACAAATTCCTTCTGTGTCCAATCACACTTGGCCAATAAAAAAAATCTATTTTATTACATATATTTTTGACCATCATAAAAATTGCAACATGATGTCTGCTTGTTTGTATACTTCAAAAACGTCAACAAGAAGTTCTCTGCAATTTTGCTGGATGGGCATGGGCATGATAGATGTGGCCAAGTCAGCCTCCTGCAGCATGGCAGAGGGAGTGTGTTTATTTTGCCCTCCCTCATCTCCAGAGGCTTTCCTCGAGCATCCAGGAGGGTGCAAACAGTCTCTACAGGCTGTAGAGGTTCTCTGGAGGCCAGAAAGGGGCCAGTTTCCAGCCTTCCTGAACTTCTGGTGGGCCTGTTTTTCACCCTCCTGAGCCCCCATGCATGCTCTGCACTTACTTTCATCCAAAACAGGCCAGGTGGGAACTGCTGGGAGGGGCATGAAGGGAGTGTTGGGAGTTCTCCAAACAGCACACAATCCCGAACCCCTGTGAACTCGCAGCAGCCCACTCCGTTAACTTAGCGCAGACAAGACGAGAAGCTGAGAGGTGAATTTAGGAGCATAATCTGTAGGCAAAAGGAAGCCGTTTATTTTGGATGCTTGATTAGAAAATTCAATGCATCTGTTGATTTGCTATTCAGTCAAGCACTTACAAATATATTTTTTCATCCTAGAATTAAGGCTTTGCCTTCTCGTCTTCTGTTTTGATATATTCTAACAAATAATAAACATCTTGTATTTTTTTCAAGAGTTGTAAACATAATCCTATGTATTTATTTATTTATTTATTTATTTATTTTATTAGATTTGTATGCCGCCCCTCTCCGAAGACTCTGGGCTTCTGCTCTGGCAATCTCACACTACTTACCAGAGCTTACAAAACTTTTGCCAGACCCATCCTCGAATACAGCTCATCTGTTTGGAACCCATATCGCATCTCAGACATTAACACCCTTGAAAATGTCCAAAGATACTTCACCAGAAGAGCCCTTCACTCCTCCACTCGAAATAGAATACCCTACGAGACTAGACTTTCAATCCTGGGCCTAGAAAGTTTAGAACTAAGACGCCTTAAACAAGATCTAAGCATAGTTCCCTCTAAGCTGAGCAGTGAGCAATCGCTCACTTAAAAATCATAATCAACTCAGAGTTTTTCAAACCTGCCCAGAAGCCGAGAGGGAAAGAGTGAGAGGGAAGGAGAGAGAGAGAAAGAGAGGAAGAGAGAGAAACAGATAGAAAAAAGAGAGGAAGGAAAAGAGAAAGAGAAAGAATGGGAGTAAGGAAGAGAGAAAGAAAATCAAAATCTAGTTTGAAACTAGCTCAACTATTTAAGTGGCATTTTGATATTGATAGAGTTGCCCTATTATGAGCTCACTGTTATAGACACACAGTACAGTATTTTATTTTGAAATTCTCTGAGGCAAAACAGGGTGGGTTTTTTATTTGTTTGTTTGTTTGTTTGTTTGTTTGTTTGTTTATTTATTTATTTATTTATTTATTTAATATTCCTGTGCCGCCCAGTCCCAAAGGGACTGCCGCTCAGACACTATACTTTTCCGCCCACCCACCCCCAAAAATTAGAGGGAACACTGGATCTAAGTATTGCCCACAAGATCATATGCTGCAACGTCCTGCCTGTCGGCGACTACTTCAGCTTCAACCACAACAACACAAGAGCACACAACAGATTTAAACTTAATATTAACTGCTCCAAACTTGACTGTAAAAAATATGACTTCAGTAACCGAGTTGTCGAAGCGTGGAACTCATTACCAGATTCCATAGTGTCATCCCCAAACCCCCAACACTTTACCCTTAGATTATCTACGGTCTACCTATCCAGATTCCTAAGAGGTCAGTAAGGGGCGAGTACAAGTGCACTAGAGTGCCTTCCGTCCCCTGTCCTATTGTTCTCCTATATCTCCTATACCTTTCTTCTATTCCTATATCTCTTCTTCTATTCTTTCATTGATATGTTCTATTACTATATCTTCTTTTCCATTATTTCTTAGATACATTTTACTATGAGTATCTCCTCTATAACCTTCATCATGTATTTTACTATGTGTATATAGATATATACCCACTAAAACCCTCATTGTGTATTGGACAAAACAAACAAATAAACAAACAAACAAACAAACAAACAAATAAATAAACATTTGACATTCAACAGAATCATTATCTGAAATAGTCTTTTCAGATAATACACCTCCAACAATATACATTCTGAAATGTCCCATTAGTTTTTGCTGCTAACACATTTTATTAGGCAAACAATTCCAAAAATGGCTGCAACAAAGCAAGAGTACATTAGACCTAAGGAAATTATGGTAGCTTTCAATTGTTACTTTGAATATTATTATTTTTCAGAGATTTTTTGGAGATTACTATAATGTTACTTTTGAGTGCTGCACTAAATGGAATAATGACTAATTTCTGCCTTTTAGAATCAAATCAAAAGCCACCTTCAAATCAATAAAGGTGTATAAATAGTTCCACAAGAGCAGTTGGAATACTGTAGAATCATATTTTGGTCATTTTTTAAAAAAAAAAATGGCCTAAAACTGGCTTGTTCTACAGAAAAGGATGATGGACATATAATTTATTTGTTATGCTTAATAATTGAACTGGATAGAAATGTCGTAGTTTAATTTGTCTTCCTTTTTGAAAATGGGGATGCTTCCATTCTTTAGACAACCGAAGAGATTAATACAGGTGGGGAAAATAGATGCTAAAATAGGGGGACAGGGATGATATTTACTTTCTCTATCATTTCGCAAATGTGTGCATGAAAATGTACTTAAGTAGGACAGCATAGTGCCAGGGTGGATGGGCACCCGAACAAGTCTGAAATGGCTAAATACCACATTGGGGGTGGGGAGAGGAACCATCTGAATTTAGAAGTTTAGAAACTCTGCCAGAATCTTCTCTGTTGACTTTTTAAATTTGTCTATCTGATAGTTCTGGATCTCTAGGTGAATAAGAGATTAGATTAGATTAGATTAGATTTATTGGATTTATATGCCGCCCCTCTCCGCAGACTCCGCAGACTCCGCAGAGGGGGCCAGCTAGGGAGCTGCGGTGTTGACTCAAATTATTATTATTATTATTATTATTATTATTATTATTATTATTATTATTATTAATTAGATTTGTATGCCGCCCCTCTCCGCAGACTCGGGGCATCTCACAGCAATACTAAAAACAATATACAGTAACAAATCCAATATACAAGTTTAAAATATCAATTTTACATTAAAAAAACTAAAAAAAACCCCAATATATAAAAAAGCATACACACAAACATATCATACATACAGCTACATAGGCAAGGGGGGGGATGTCTCAGTTTATTATTTATTTATTTATTTATTTATTTATTATTTGGATTTGTATGCCGCCCCTCTCCGAAGACTCGGGGCGGCTCACAACAAGTGAAAAACAATCCAATCCAATCCAATTAATTAAAATATTATAAATTTAAGAAAATCCCCTATACTAACATACACACATACAGGCATACCATATATAACTTCAACGTGCCCAGGGGGAGATGTTTAGTTTCCCCATGCCTGACGGCAAAGGTGGGTTTTGAGGAGTTTACGAAAGGCAAGGAGGGTGGGGGCAGTCCTGATCCCTGGGGGGAGCTGGTTCCAGAGGGTCGGGGCCGCCACAGAGAAGGCTCTTCCCCTGGGTCTTACCAGACAACATTGTTTAGTCGACGGGACCCGGAGAAGGCTACCTCTGTGGGACCTAACCGGCCACTGGGATTCGTGCGGCAGAAAGCGGTCTCGCAAATATCCTGGTCCAGTGCCATGAAGGGCTTTATAGGTCATATAAGGGGGCGGCATACAAATCTAAATAATAAAATAAATAAATAAATAAATAACCAACACTTTGAATTGTGACCAGAAACTGATCGGCAACCAATACAGACTGTGGAGTGTTGGAGTAACATGGGCATACCTAGGGAAGCCCATCAAATGGCAAATCAAACATTTAAAAGAAGTAGTTAGCGACACTCCTAGGGTCATTGCATTCATTACATATAAAATACATCTGATAAAATTAACTGGCAGAGCTGTATACCTGGACTGTTTCCATACTTTTTGTTCCAATTTGCCCTTCGTGTGTTTTTCATTAAAGTTTTTATATACTGCCTCCTCCCTCATACTTCACTATGGCAGTAAGGGCCCACAGAGTCGGCCTTCTCCAGGTCCTGTCCGCCAAACAATATCAGTTGGCAGTGCCTCGGGGAAGAGCCTTCTATGTGGCGGCTCCAACACTTTGGAATCAACTGCCCCAAGAGATCCGCACTATCTTCACCCTATTAGTCTTCCGGAAAGCCATTAAGACCTGTCTTTTCCGGGAGGTCTGGAGCTAAGATTGACTGCAAGTATGTATGGCTTTTTATGATATTATTGTTTTTATTGCATGGTTGATTTTAGTGTTATATTTTTCATTGCTTTTTATTGCTGTTTTATTTATGATGATTGTTCGCCGCTCTGAGTCCTTTTGGGAGTGAGCAGCATATAAATACAAATAATAAATAAATATACTTCCCGCATTTCTACGAATCTTTATTGGCCCCTTCCTGGTGATTCAGGAAATAAATCCGGTGGCCTCAGGTTTGCAATTCCTCCTCGATCCACAGTTCACATTAGAGAAACATCTTTCAGCTATGGCAAGGGGGTGTTTGCCCAGGTTCGCCTGGTGCACCAGTTGCAGCCCTATTTGGACAGGGATTCACTGCTCACAGTCACTCACGCCCTCATCACCTCGAGGCTCGACTACTGTAACTCTCTCTACATGGGGCTACCTTTGAAAAGTGTTCGGAAACTCCAGATTGTGCAGAATGCAGCTGCGAGAACAATCATGGGCTTTCCCAAGTATGCCCATTTTTCACCAACACTCTGTAGTCTGCATTGGTTGCCGATCAGTTTCCGGTCACAATTCAAAGTGTTGGTTATGACCTATAAAGCCCTTCATGGCATCGGACCAGAATATCTCCAGGACTGCCTTCTGCCACACGAATCCCAGCGACCAGTTAGGTCCCACAGAGTTGGCCTTCTCCGGGTCCCGTCAACTAAACAATGTCATTTGGTGGGACCCAGGGGAAGAGCCTTCTCTGTGGCGGCCCCGGGTCTCTGGAACCAACTCCCCCCAGAGATCAGAATTGCCCCCACCCTCCTTGCCTTTCGTAAACTTCTTAAAACCCACCTCTGCCGTCAAGCATGGGGGAAATGAAATATCTTCCCCAGGCCTACATAATTTATGTATGGTGTGTTGTGTGCATGTTTTTTAAATTATGGGTTTTTAACTTCGTATTGTTAGATTTGTATTGTACATTGTTTCTATCACTGCTGTGAGCCCCCCCCCCCGAGTCTACGGAGAGGGGCGGCATACAAATTCAATAAGTAAGTAAGTAAGTAAGTAAGTAAGTAAGTAAGTAAGTAAGTAAGTAAGTAAGTAAGTAAGTAAGTAAATAAATTCCTAATATCAATGAAGATATATTCTATTTTCCATCAACCGTTGCTATTGTGTTGCATGGAAGGTACCCATACACCTTAAGGACTAGACAGCTCTATCGCTTCTAAGCCTGGTAGATGGGGAAGAGGAGGCTGGGTGACTGAACACCTAGATGAAACAGGTCCCAGCATGCTGCATGCGTCAGCAGTTCAGTTCTGGTAGCTTAAAGCTACCTTGTAATGAATTGTACAGAACAGTTGAGAGTAGAAGTATTGTCATAGCAGCTTCAAATCTTTTACACTTTGAAATATAATGTGCCACTGATATCTTGATGGTTAGTAAAAATATTTTTTATTGCAGTTTCTTCTGGAAGAGCCTTTGAAAATAAAAGAGTTAAAGCCTTTAAGATCACCTTGGCTGGCATTTCTTATCTGTTGGTTTAGAGCAGTGGTTCTCAAGCTGGGGGCCGGGACCCCTTTGGGGGTCGAATAACCATTTCACAGGGGTCGCCTATGACCATGGGTAAAGACAAATTTCCCATGGTGTTAGGAATTAAAGTTTCTATTCTGGTACCTTGGAACATATTTTTACAATCCGGCCAATCAGGCGCTTACAGTGGAGGGGTGTCTCTCTGACTTCCTGCCAATCAGTTTAAAGCATTGTTGGGAGAATTGGCGCTAGACTTATGGTTGAGGGTTACTACAACAGAAGGAACTGTATAAAGTGAGCCGGGGTGGCGCAGCAGGTAGAGTGCTGTACTGCAGGCCACTGAAGCTGACTGTAGATCTGAAGGTCAGCGGTTCAAATCTCATCACCGGCGCAAGGTTGACTCAGCCTTCCACCCTTCCAAGGTGGGTAAAATGAGGACCCGGATTGTGGGGGCAATATGCGTGCTCTGTTAAAAAGTGCTATTGCTAACATGTTGTAAGCCGCCCTGAGTCTAAGGAGAAGGGCGGCATAAAAATCAAACAAACAAACAAACACATGGGTTGTGACATTAGAAAGGTTGAGAACCACTGGTTTAAAGTTAATAGCAGTTGGTTTTAGGTTTTGATTCCTGTTTGGAGATAATAGTTTTTAATAGATAGTCATGGTTTGATGTTCAGGTTTCGGACATTGAGAAATTTAAAAAAGAGTCCAAATATTTTCTTATTTTAAACATGCAAATAATATTTGGATTTTTTTTCAGGGGGTGGATAAATTATTTCGTAATTATTTTCTTCTGAATCTAGAAGAAAATCTTGGACAGCATTCAAGATCGTCCAACTAAACTTGGGATGTTACTGTACAAAATGGCTGGTAAAACAGATGGCTTGCATGTAATCCATCTGGAGTAATTAAAGATGCTATTTCTGATAGATGGAATAATTAGGGACACCTGAAGAGCATAAGCCAGAGGAATGTCAGCCGCACCAATCAAGTCATTGTTATTTGAGGTTTGAGTTGCAAATAAACACATAGGATGGCTGCTGCTGTTATTATTTATAAAATGATGTACTGGATTTGTTTTTTTAATCTTGTTGTTAACTATTTCTAATAAAAATAGTTCCACTTTAAATTCTATTTGTTACCCTATAATTTATTGTAGCCAACTCCTTGTTTGTTCCCAATAGTTTTTCACCTTAATACATTACCACCACATGTGGTAAAAACTTCCTTCTTTACTTTTACATTTCCCCTTACTCTTTTTTTCATTTAACACTTATGGCAACAAATCATTCAAGCTTAGCCTAAAAATGAATCCCACTCTTGTCATTCAACCACAGCTTAATTGTCTTGATTTTTTTTATGATGATGACACCACTATCTTCAATTTATACAAATAGACCTTCATCAGGCATCCAAACATTACTATTTATTTATTTATTTATTTATTTATTTAATTTATTTATTTATTAGATTTGTATGCCGCCCCTCTCCGTAGACTCGGGGCGGCTATACTCGGGGCGGCTATCCCGCAGACCCGGGACCGCCTTCTGCCGCATGAATCCCAGTGACCAGTTAGGTCCCACAGAGTCGGCCTTCTCCAGGTCCCGTCGACTAAACAATGTCGTTTGGTGGGACTCAGGGGAAGAGCCTTCTCTGTGGCGGCCCTGACCCTATGGAACCAACTCCCCCCAGATATCAGAGTTGCCCCCACCCTCCTTGCCTTTCGTAAGCTCTTAAAAACCCACCTCTGTCGTCAGGCATGGGGGAATTGAAATATTCCCTTCCCCTAGGCTTATAAAATTTATGTATGGTATGACTGTATATATGACTGATTTCTTAAATTGGGGTTTTTAGACTTTTTTAAATATTAGATTTGTTTATGTTGTCTTTTTACTGTTGTTGTTAGTCGCCCCGTGTCTTCGGAGAGGGGCGGCATACAAATCTAAATAATAATAATAATAATAATAATAATAATAATAATAATAATAATAATAACAATAATAATAATAATAAAGATTTATATGCCACCCCTCTCTGAGGACTCGGGGTGGCTTACAGCATATAAAAAGAACAATACAAAATATCTGAAATCCAATATTAAACTAAAACTAACAATCTAAAACCCCAATTTAATTAAAAAACCAGTTACTTCTAACAGACCAAACATACATTCCATTTAACATACATTCCATTCATAGGCTGATGACTAATGTCCCAGGCCTGTCGGTACAAATGTGTCTTCAGACTTTTGTGGAAGGCGGGGAGTGTGGGGGCAGTATGAATCTCTGGGGGGACCTGATTCCAGAATGTTGGAACTCCCACAGAGAAGGCTCTTCCCCTAGGCCCCACCAAGTGACATTGTCTAGTTGATGGGATCTGGAGAAGACTGACTCTGTGGGACCTAACTGGTCACTGGGGCTTATGCGTCAGAAGGCGGTCCCGTAAGTAATCTGGTCCGATGCCATGTAGGGCTTTAACCAACACTATGAATTGTGTTTGGAAGCCAATTGACAGCCAATGCAGCCCGGAGAGTGTTGGAAAGACATAGGCATACCTGGGAAGGCCCCTGACTGCTCCCGTGGCTGCATTCTCCACGATCTGTAGTTTCCGAATACTTGATCATGGCTGACCTAGAAATAACTCATGGCATCAGTGACAACTAAATCCCGTTGCAACCGTTTTGCGCATGCACATATGCAGAAGCATCCTAGACGGGTGAGTGGAGCCTTCTGCCGCCACCACTACCGGTTTGCAACCCACTGCTGCATGGCATGAGAACACAGCAATCTAAAGCTAGTTCTGGAGGAATAAAAATGACTCATGACAAAGTGATCATAATGACTTAAATAGTAACAACAAGGTTGTTAGAATCATGGAGCATCCGTGACTATAAGAGGTAAGCCATTCCATGGGTTAACAGTTCTCAGTGTCAGGAAATTTCTACTTAGTTCCAGGTTGGATATCTCTTTAACAAGCTTCCACCCATTCCCTCAGGTGCTTAGAGAATAAGTTGACCCTCTCTTCTATGTGATAGCCCTCAAGCACTGGAATACATAATAATAATCCTTAATAATAATAATAATCCTTAATAATAATAATAACCCTTAATAATAATAATAATCCTTAATAATAATAATACAGTTCTACAGAGGAATCATTGAGTCTGTCATCTGCACCTCTATAACTGTCTGATTTGGTGGTGCAACCCAACAGGACCGACACAGACTTCAGAGGATAATCAGAACTGCAGAAAAAACAATTGCTGCCAATCTGCCTTCCATTGAGGATCTGTATACTGCACGAGTCAAAAAGAAGGCGGGGAAAATATTTACTGACCCCTCACATCCTGGACACAAATTGTCTCAACTCCTACCCTCAAAACGTCGCTACAGAGCACTGCACACCAAGACAACTAGACACAAGAACAGTTTTTCCCCGAACGCCATCACTCTACTAAACAAATAATTCCCTCAACACTGTCAGACTTTCTACTAAATCTGCACTTCTATTCTACTAGTTTTTCTCATCATTCCTTTCACCCATTTCCTCCCATGTTGACTGTATGACTGTAACTTGTTGCTTATATCCTAAGATTTTTATTAATATTGCTTCTTCATTGCTTATTTGACCCCTTTGACAATCATTAAGTGTTGTACCACATGATTCTTGACAAATGTATATTTTATTTTATGTACGCTGAGAGCATATGCACCAAGACAAATTCCTTGTGTGTCCAATCACACTTGGCCAATAAAATTCTATTCTATTCTATTCTATTCTATTCTCTTTTATAGGGTAGGCATGGCTAATTCCATTACCCATTCAAAATATGCTTTAAATTACAGGCCACCATATGATCTTTGGTGCTCTCCTATGCATACTTCCTTCGGGCTCAGCATTGTTTTGTATCATGGTAACCATTAGCGCGGTGTAAAGCAGAACCATCATTTCTTGTATATGGGATGTCTTCTAACTTATTTATGCTAACTCCTGATCCATGAATCACTTAATAATGGCAAAACTCTAAGATGTATTGGCATAGTTAACATTTCGTGCATTCCCCAAAGCAACATTTTCAAGAAAACTCAAGAGTGCTGAGCTGAACATATCGTCCATGTATTTGCAACTATTATCATTTAATTTTATGTTATTCTTCCCCCCTCCCTCAAGTCCTTGCTGCCCTAAGTAAAATACAGATTAAATTTTGATAAATGGACTTATGTTAAAATTGAATGGATGCATTGGAACAAGTTGATGTCATAACAATTTTTACTTGATCCAAAAGTTACTTGTATACTATGTATTGTTTTGTTGTGAGCTGCTCTGAGCAGTGTTCCCTCTAATTTTTTGGGGGGGTGGGCGAAAAAGTATAGTGTCTGAGCGGCAGTCCCTTTGGGACTGGGTGGCACAGAAATAATAAATAAATAAACAAATAAACAAACAAACAAATAAATAAAAAAAACCACCCTGTTTTGCCTCAGAGAATTTCAAAATAAAATACTGTACTGTATGTCTATAACAGTGAGCTCATAATAGGGCAACTCTATCAATATCAAAATGTCACTTAAATAGTTGAGCTAGTTTCAAACTAGATTTTGATTTTCTTTCTCTCTTCCTTACTCCCATTCTTTTTCTTTCTCTTTTCCTTCCTGTCTTTTTTCTATCTGTTTCTCTCTCTTCCTCTCTTCCCCTCTCTCTCCTTCCCTCTCACTCTTTCTCTCTCGGCTTCTGGGCAGGTTTGGAAAACTCTGAGTTGATGATGATTTTTAAGTGAGTGATTGCTCACTGCTCAGCTTAGAGGGAACTATGGCTCCAAGTCCTCGGAGAGGGGCGGCATACAAATTTTATTATTATTATTATTATTATTATTATTATTATTATTATTTCTACTACTACTACTACTACTACTACTACTACTACTACTACTGTGTATGGGGGAGAATATGAAATTTGTAGTTTAACTTATGTAGGGTGTGTGTATGGGGATAGGATGGAATATGTATCTAAATGTAATTCATAAAATCATATACCAAAATGTCCTGCATGTTAATGACTACTTCACCTTCAACTGCAGCAATACACGAGCACGTAATAGATTCAAACTGTTCTGCCTGACAGGCCGGTGGAGGAAAGGAAAGACAAAACCCTGCACACAGACTGGAGGTTTCCAAAAAACAAAATATATTGCTTTACAAATTGGCTGAGGACCGCAATGATGGCAGAGGGATGTCTGTTTATGACCAAAAAATCAGGGTTGTCTGCCAAGAATGTCTCAAACCTCCCAAGGTTTGTAAAGAATGTCTCCAAATTGGGCTGCAGCAAAGGTACTCACTCTATTGTTCAAGAACTACAGTCTTTCGAAACACAAGTGGGTTGTTTTCCAAAGATGCAATATGTTGGTTTAGAGACAGAACTCTGGATCTGTTTCATTGTCTCTGTTAAACCACAAACGATAAGTCCTGCAAAGACCACTCCCACAAAACCTCCCCTTTAAAGCCTGCTGCAGGATTCCCTAATTACTTCCAGCTGTGATTAGGATCTTCTTCTGCATCTGTGCAGCTTCTCTTGCACACCTGGACATTGAAAATGAGGTCATTAATCACCCGCTCCTCATCCGACCCAGACGAGGCTCTAACTGGGGGTTCCACCTCTACCTCTCCAGCACTTTCAGCTTCCATCTCTCCTTCCCCCTCACTGTCTGAACCTTCCGAGGGCCACACAGGTCTCCGATGCTCTGACGGACCCAGCTCATCTGGTTCAAAGTCTGTTACCAGAGGAGCTGGCCGTGAGCCAACCACAACACAAATTAAATGTAAACTATTCCAAACTCGACTGCAGAAAATACAACTTCAGCAATTTTCTGCCGGGCTCTCTGATAGGAGCCTCCCGAAAATTCAAGGATACAAATTTCAGACACACACGCATTTGAAAATTCAAAACAATGTTCTTTATCACAAAATGCAAAATAAACTAAGCACTCTTTTTGTATGGCAAAGAGCACTCATCCCAAAACAACTGGGTAGTCTGTACAATTACCTTTAAGCAGTCATTAAGAAACTTCACACCCCTTCTTCTTTCAACGAAGGGAGACATACACACACGTTGCTCTGCTTTGTTTTCAAAGGCGTGAAAAAGCAACAAAGTCCAGAAGACACAGGATTCCTGACAAACTCCGATCAGATATTCTTCCACAATGGCCAAACCCACATGCTGCTATTTATAGCAGCAGCCCTAATTACTGGAGCCCCACCCAAACACAGGTGGCCTCCCTTATTTCCTGTAATATGTTCTTACTTGGTCTCTTCTACGCATAATTCTGCGCTTGCGTGGGTCCAAAACATCATCATCTGAATCAAAGGAAGATAAGGGAGATTGACTGCCTGGGCTGTGTGCCAAGCCCTCCTCTGCCGAGTCACTCCCACCTTCTTCTTCGCCCGAGGAAACTAAACTCTGAACTGATTCTGTTGGCAATAAAACAGGCCTGTGACATGTTGAATATTCCCCTGCATCCACCTCCCCATTCCCTGGGGCAGGAGCTGGGTCAGAGCCAACCACAACACGCACTAGTGTGATCAATGCCAGGAATGCACTACCTGACTCTTTGGTTTCTTCCCCAAATCCCAAAAACCTTAACCTTAGATTGTCTACAGTCAACCTCTCCCCGTTTCTAAGAGGTCTGTAAGGGGTGGGCATAAGCGCACCACTGTGCCTACCGTCCTTGTCCTACTCTCCTATCGTCATCTTTTATTGTTACTTTTTACTTATGTTGTGTTTATACAAACTACTACTATCCTATACATGTTTGACAAATAAATTGAATAAATAAAAAATAAACATATGTAAAAAATAATTTTCAATAAAATTCTACGGCATGCCATGTGAACTGGACATGTAAAACTTTAATGATCAAATCTTAAACCTGAGTGATTGGTTTGCCCAAAAGGTCAATTTCAATAAAATGTTCATCTCTGCGGCCCTTCAATATAGTTGTAACATCCTGTTACATAGCTGATTATGTTGGGAACCGGATACTGGATAGGCAACTTGAGTTCTGAGCTAAGACTTTTCTCCTGATTACTTTGTTCCCCAAAATGACATTAGAGCTGGTTCCATATTGCATGTTTTTATATTTTACAAAAAACTAACCAACACACACACACACACACCATTTCACATAATGTGATTTTAAAAAGGCTCACAATTTTTGTTGCTATTCCTTCCCTCCACCCTACAAATGGCAGTATTTTTTTTTTAAAAAAAAACATTTTTCTTCTTGTGTTACATTTTTTTGGTTACTCTGTTAGTGACATACATTGTAGAATTTTACTTCCGTTGTTATATGGAAAAAGTGACAGAAGCCGAATATGAAAGATTAAATAGTGTATGATAATTAAAACTGAGGTACATTGGGAAGAATTTTATCTTATTTTTATAAACTAGGTCCTTGCAGTATTGCATGTTATCCAGTTCTCTTTCCTAACCAGTCTTTTATCTCTCCCTCTCCAAATCTCCTCTAAATTATTATTTTATTAAAAGGCTTAATAGGCTTAGGTCACAATCACAAGCATCTCTTTCAAAACGTGTGCTTTGTGTGTGGCTATGATTGGTTTTACTTATATATACAGACAAAACCCTCTTCTGTAAGGTTATGATTAATTTGACATGGGGCAAACAATTGGCGTAGGATTGGGCACTGTGTCATTTCAGGACAAACTCTGTACTGATGTAAAGACAAATGCATGGAAATATACCAGCCACTGATAGCCTGATACACATTTAATCAGTTTGATGAAATCTTGGCTTGTCACTGATATCCTGTATCTTTACTTGAGAGAATGAGAAATAGAGAAAGTTACATATCCATCAACCTTTTATGATAGTCCAGAGAAGAAACAACAACTATGAATACTAACCCTATTGCAAGGATTACAGCAACAGAATCTTGTAAATCTGAAAAGTTCTTCTATTACTTGTTGTGGTTAGTTCTGGCCCAGCTCCTGCCCCAAGGACTGTGGATGTGGGGGAGACATCCACATGCTGCAGGCCTGTTTTGCCCCCGGTGGAATCTGTTGATGAAGGCTCCTCTGACCAAGAAGACATGAGTGACAGGGAGGAGGAGAGTGTGGCAGACAGCTCAGAAGGAGATCAATTATCTAGCTCCTCCTTGGATTCAGAACAAGAGTTAATGATACAGCCACGCATGTGAAGAGCGATGCATAGGCAACAACTGAGCGATTATTATCAAAGAAAATGAGGCCACCTGTGGTTGGGTGGGGCTATGGTAATTAGTGAGGCTGCTATAAATAGCAGCCTGTGGGTTTGGCCATTGTGGAGGATTATCTGATCGTTGTGTTTCGTGACTGCTTTACTGACTTTGACTTTTTGTGTGCTAATTTTTCCCCGCTTTGAAACTAAACCAGAGCAAAGTGTGTTTCACTTTGTGAAAGAAGAAGGACTGTGAATTGCCTCACAGCTGCGAGCTAAGTGTTAAAGAACTGTACAAATTACCAGTTTGTTTGGAGACGAGTGCTCTTTGCTATACAAAAGAGGACTTGGTTTAAGTGAATTTTCATTATAAAGAACATTGTTTTGAATTTTCAAACGTGTGTGTGTCTGAAATTGTATCTGTGCATTTTTGGGAGGATTCTACCAGAGAGCTCGACAGAACAATTACTCTACCAAAATCAGGGCAAGATCCCTTATAAAATGTTTCTTCCACCTCCACCCTTTCTTCAGATTTAGATTTCATGTATCAGATCATTGTAGATAATTAAAGATTTTCCTCCAGTCTTCCGAAGCCATTTCCACATACCATTGCAACCACATACTATTGCAATACCACAACATTGTTCCAATTATTTCAGTCATCTGCCAATAAATCTGGATATCACTCAATAGGTCTGTGAAAAAAAATATACAGTCTTGATCATTTCAATTGGACAAGAAGTCATTTTAAAAATATTATTCTCCCTAGCAATAATTTTTTAAAAACCCTGTAAAATCCTGTTCATTTTTCCACCTTTACAGAATCTTTCTGGTTTGGGTAATATCAAAGTTTTCAGGTTTTTAAAATGGTATTTCAAGGAGATGGTTGGAATGAAAATGAACACTGGCCTTTTAATGTGGTATTTTACAGGAAAAAGGTATTTATCATAGAAGAAGAAAATCAATATTTACATGTAGAAATGTCAAATAAAATATTTACAATGCATAATAAAAGCTGGGAACAAGCATCCCATACCATGGACATCTTTACACATAAATCCAGATGGGAGTGAATGAGCTGAAATCCAACTAAATAAAATATTTAGAATAGAATAGAATAGAATAAATAGAATAGAGTAGAATAGAATAGAATAGAATAGAATAGAATAGAATTCTTTATTGGCAACGTGTGATTGGACACATAAGGAATTTGTCTTTTGTAAATATTTTCTCAGTGTACATAAAAGAACAGATTTCATATTAAACAATGTATAATTAGACTGGGTAGTAAGGCACATCATTTTAAATTATTGAGCGAATTATGAACTTTAACCCCCCCCCCCAAAAAAAACTAAGTCCTATTATTAGTATTTATTTGTCATTGATCTAGCACCCAAAGATAGGAGAAATATAAATCAAGTCACTAAAGCAAGCTTTCTCTGTGTTACTACTTGCTATTCATTCTTAGCGAGAATTATGTGGACTAATTATAAGAGACATTTTCAAATGGCTGCTAACATGGCTGATTCATGGAAATAAATGTACAGCTTGTTATGGTTGGTTGCATATTCCAGTCAGCTATTTAGGCTGGATATGGCATTTTTATCTACCTAGCTAGTCCTTCTGAAAGACCTAGGGTAGGCAGACGTTGTGGGTTAGAGGTATAGTCACAGAACATCGACTGTTCCAAGTAAAGTTTCCTTCAGCACTTGACTGAAAAAAAACCCAAAATGGCGGCGCCCACCGACTGGCACTGACTGAACTGGATCTATGATGTCATTGTGACATCATCAGCAGATCGCTACGGGTTCGGGCAATCTGGTCCAAATTGGCAGGAATCCACCCCGATTCAAAGGGAACTGAATAAGGCCATTATTAGCATTGGTAGTTTGGCACAATATGTGAAAAGGGCCATAGCTTTATCCATAATGCTTCTAACCTGTTGTGGTTAGCTCTGGCCCAGCTCCTGCCCCAAGGAATGTGCAGGTGGATGTGGGAGAGACATCCACATGCCGCAGGCCAATTTTGCTCCTGATGGAATCTGCTGATGAAGCCTCCTCTGACCAAGGAAGCGTGAGTGACAGGGAAGAGGGGAGTTTGGCAGACAGCCCAGGAGGAGATCAATCATCTGTATCATCCTTGGATTCTGAACAAGAATTAATGACACATCCACGCATGCGTAGAGTGATGCATAGGAGACAACAACTGAAGGATTATTACAAGAGAAAATGAGGCCACCTGTGGTTGGCTCCAGTAATTAGGGCTGCTGCTATAAATAGCAGCGTGTGGGTTTGGCCATTGTGAAAGAGTATCTGATCGCAGTTCTTCAGGAATCCTGTGTGGCTGTTTTCTGGACTTTGTTGATTTTTCACGCCTTTGAAACCAAAGCAGAGCAACGTGTGTGTGTGTGTGTTGGAAAAAGAAGGGGTGTGAAGTTTCTTCACAGCTGCTAGCTAAGTACTTAATGACTGCTTAAGGGAAATTGTACAGCCTACCCGGTTGTTTTGGGAAGAGTGCTCTTTGCAATACAAAAAGAGTGCTTAGTTTATTTTGAATTTTGTGATAAAGAACATTGTTTTGAATTTTCAAACGTGTGTGTGTCTGAAATTTGTACCCTTGAATTTTCGGGAGGCTCCTACTAGAGAGCCCGGCAGAAAAGTACCTAAGGTGAGGATGATAGCAATTGTTAACTCTAGTCAGAGTAGACAATGCTGTCCTTTTTTGACCTACTTAGACAAAATTGTGCAGTTAGTTTTTTTTTTTTCTTGGTGGATTTTTTTTTACTGTGTACAATACTGAGATGTACCATCCAACTATGTATAATCAGGCTTTTAAAACCAGTGTGCAAAAAGACAAGAGCTCTTGTGCTAGACAATATATTAAAATAGCTAGAAAAGCTGCAATGTATGACTCATATAGGATGTTCTCTTCTTATTGTTGATATCAAAGTAAATGCCACTCTGTGCCACTGAGGTGACTGATAATACATATGTTGGCGTTACATAATTTCTGCTCTGTGCACTTTCACAAGATAAGGTAAATTTTAATAACCATTTTAAGGAGACTGATAACCCAATCTGGTATTCACTGACATTTGATCTGTACTTTCGATACTTCAATTTTTTCGTCAACACAAAACAAGAGATAAGCAAAGGTGGTTTTTTTAGACATGCTCCAAATAATTACATACCTCTTTGGGTCATGCTTTCCTCAAGCAGAATTTAAAATTATTGTTTGCAAATATCCATTTAGGATTATTTATATATTTAAATTAAACTTCTTAACTTCACAACTCCCTCATAATGTAAAGGTAGAGGTCTCCCCACACAAGTGTTGGTTATGACCTATAAAGCCCCTCATGGCACCGGACCAGATTATCTCAGGGACCGCCTTCTGCTGCACGAATCCCAGTGACCAGTTAGGTACCACAGAGTGGGCCTTCTCTGGGTCCTGTCAACTAAACAAGGTCGTTTGGCAGGACCCAGGGGAAGAGCCTTCTCTGTGGAGGCCCCGGCCCTTTGGAACCAATTCCCCCCAGAGATTAGAATTGCCCCCACCCTCCTCACCTTTTGCAAACTTCTTAAAACCTACCTCTGCCACCAGGCATGGGGGAACTGAGATATTCTTTCCCCCTAGGCCTTTACAATTTTATGCATGGTATGTCTGTATGTATGTTTAGTTTTATAATAAGGGTTTTTAACTGTTTTAATATTGGATTGTTATATGCTGTCTTTATTACTGTTGTTAGCCACCCTGAGTCTACGGAGAGGGGTGGCATACAATTCCAATAAATAAATGAATGAATGAATGAATGAACGAACAAACAAACAAACAAACAAACAAACAAACAAACAAACGTGTGCTAGTTATTTCTGGCTCTAGGGGCAGTGCTTATCTCTCTTTCTAAGCCAAAGAACCAGCACTGTCCAAAAACATCTCCATGGTCATGTGGCCAGCATAACTAAATGTTAAAGGTACAAGGAACACTGCTACCTTTCCCCATTTTTCTACTTGCATTTTTATGCATGCTTTCAAATTGCTAAATTGGCAGAAGCTGGGACAAGTAACAGGAGCTCACTCCATTACACAGCGCTAGAGATTCCAACTGCCGACCTTCTGATTGACAAGCTCATTGTCTTAGCCACTGAGCCACCACATCCTACATAGAGAGGCTTGATTAATCTGGGGCATTCTTTTAGAATGGACTTCATCAATTTTAAGTTCTGGTCACCACACTTCAAAAGAGACATTGAAACTCTGGAGAAGGTGCTAAAAAGAGCAACCAAGATGATTAAGCGATTGGAAACCAAGACTTACGAAGAGAGACTGAGGGAACTGGGCCTGGATAGCCTAGAGAAAAGGAGGGCCTGAGCGGACATGATAGCAGTCTACAAGTATACAAGGGGATGTCACAGAGAGGAGGGGATCACTTTATTCTTCAGGCCACCAGAAGGCCAGATGAGGAACAACGGCTGGAAGCTGACCAAGGAGAGATTCAACATGGAGATAAGGAGGAACTTCCTGATGGTCAGAGCGATCAACCAATGGAACAACCTACCAGCGGACGTTGTGAACTTCAACACTCTGGACATTTTTAAGAGAAGATTGAACTGCCACTTGACTGGTGTACTATAGGGTTCCTGCTTGGGCAGGGGTTTGAACTCGATGGCCTTCATGGTCCCTTTCAACTCTAACAATAAATAAATAAATAAGACATTCCTTTGAAAAGTAGTGAATTGGCATTAGATCCAATATAGTATAAGATGAAATGTTTTCTTCAGCACTTGGAGTTTGAAGAAAATACTACCTTCACTTTTCTAAATGTCAGCAAGTAATTTGGCCTAGATTACAAAACCCCACCTTCGTTTGCAAACATATCTTAGTTATTATAGTTCTATGCATCCAGCGATTAATCTCCCAGTTGATCATTTAAGGGATGAGGTTTTGCAAAGCGGTTGTGAGACAAATTTTGAGCATCAGGGAGCCGCAACAGAGGGACGAAAGAGCCACATGTGGTTCCAGAGCTGTGGGTTGCTGACCCTTGGTCTATACTAATTTTGATGATGTGCTGAGTATAGGTAAAATTGGGGGGAGGTCTTCCAATTCTTTCATTCTTTCATTTAAAACTACTATATTTAAAACAGATTGAATTATTTGTAACATTAAAGTTAGATTTTGTTGTGATTCAGTCTGAGGCTCGTCAGGGAACGGCTGGAAATCTGCCGGCTCCATGCTCAGAGGGGGAGGACGAGGAACAGGAGGAGGAGGAGGACCAGGCAGACGGGGAAGAGGAATGCCAGGACGAAGAGGAGGGAGAACAGCCTGAGACCCCCGGGGGGGAGCTCTCCCGAGCGAATAGCCTGGAATCCTTAGATGAGAACGCACAAGCCATCATCGATATGAGGCAGAGAAGGGCCTCCCAACGAAGGGGACAATTAGCCAGGTATTTCCATCCCTAATAGGCAACAGCTGGGTTTGGGTGTGGTTCTCCTCAGAAAGGTTGAAAAGGAAGGCCCGCCCTTCCTGTATTGTGGAGAGTTATCTTTTGGGAGTCCTGTGACCTTGCTTCGATCCTTGGCGTTTCTGATTCTGGTTTGTGGCCTCGAAGGCTGAAAACTTGGGGGAGGCGTGGGTTTTATTATTTACAGTGGTGTGTGTGCCAGCAAGAAGCCTGTTGTATTGTCTGGCCGTCGTGACTCTTCTGTGAAACCTCATAGCATTCCAGTTTGTAAGAACAGTTTTTGTTCTCTTTGTTTGTTTTCAAAGATATAAAGTGACTTTGCTTTTTACCAGCGTGTCTGGCTGCTTTTTTCAGTTGGTGTTGAAGTCTGGGGGCACCCAGACAGAACAGATTTTATCCAAACATTTTTTTTTAGTATCCATCACTCTATATTTTGTATCTCTTCCTTGGATGGAGCATGCATTCCTGATTTAATGGGAAAGTTTATATTATCTTCTTCTGAATCAATTTAACTTTTATTGTCTCTTTATCCACAGTATAGAATGCTAGCAAAGCATTCAGGAGAGGACTGTTTATCTCTCTTGCATCAAATAGAAAGCAAGCTATGCAGAACAAAGGGACATACTGCTGAGTGATCTGAAACTATTGGAATCAAAGCATAAACCCAACCTGACAAAAGATAAGAGCAATTAGTAATCATCTAGATTTAACGAGGGAGAAAGAGACGTATAAGATTGTGATTACTGTTCACAAAAATATTTTGGAAAAGGCAATAAGTAAAATGAATTGCTGACTTATACATTGCACAAGGAACAGCATAAAAGGGTCATTACCTTCTCTGTTTCAAATGGAACAGGCAGGTTTCTATAATGAAGGACATTGTAGAGCAATGTGTTACTTTATTTATTTATTTATTGTTAGAGTTGAAAGGGACCATGAAGGCCATCGAATTCAACCCCCTGCCCAAGCAGGAACCCTATAGTACACCAGTCAAGTGGCAGTTCAATCTTCTCTTAAAAATGTCCAGAGTGTTGGAGTTCACAACGTCCGCTGGTAGGTTGTTCCATTGGTTGATCGCTCTGACCGTCAGGAAGTTCCTCCTTATCTCCATGTTGAATCTCTCCTTGGTCAGCTTCCAGCCATTGTTCCTTGTCCGGCCCTCTGGTGCCCTGAAGAATAAAGTGATCCCCTCCTCTCTGTGACATCCCCTCGTATACTTGTAGACTGCTATCATGTCCGCTCTGGCCCTCCTTTTCTCTAGGCTATCCAGGCCCAGTTCCCTCAGTCTCTCTTTGTAAGTCTTGGTTTCCAATCCCTTAATCATCTTGGTTGCTCTTTTTCGCACCTTCTCCAGAGTTTCAATGTCTCTTTTGAAGTGTGGTGACCAGAACTGAATGCGGTACTCCAGGTGTGGTCGGACCAGGTGTAGTAGAGTGGTATTAATACTTCCCTGGTCTTGGAGTGTATTCCCCTGTTGATGCAGCTTAGGATTATGTTGGCTTTTTTAGCTGCTGCTGCACATTGTTGGCTCATGTTTAGTTGATTGTCCTGCTTATTACTCTAGGTCAAGAGTGTCAAACTCAAGGCGCAGTGGGCAGATCTGGCCAGTGGGGTGCTTTGATAAGGCCTGCAGGGCCACCCTGGATTCAGTAAAGGACCAACCCGCAGTGCCTCGGCTAGTGCATGTGGCACTTCCCCCAGCTCTGTTTTTGCTGATAGAAGGTTGCAGGAGGCAATCACAGCTGAAAATGGGGCACCGGAGCCTGTTTTCGCTGACAGGGAGCTCTGACCACCACAGACGCTCCCTGAGGTGTGTCTTATACTCTGGTGCGTCTTATACTCCGAAATATACAGTACTTACATAAAAGTGTTAATAGTCTTTAACTTTAAGATGTTTCCACATCATTTTTTAAGTATATGCTGCCTTTCTGCCCACAGAGAACTCAGGTTGGTTGACAAAGACATTGACTGTATTCATACAAACTTCTAGACTAGTTTTTTTTTTAATGTGTATTAAATAAAACAAAGTTGTATATAAGGAAATCATCCAATCCCTGGTATGTTTTCTTTTCTTCTTTTTCTATCTTGTTCTCCCCCCTTCCCCTTTTCTTTTTTTTTTACCAGGAAATCAGATCACAGATTATGGCTGGAAGACAAACAAAAACATGTTTAGAAATTGAGATACATATTTTTTGTCCAAGAGGTGAGAATAAATAACACTGTTTCTTTCTTGGGATGAGTTTGCATATCCTTTTAAGCTAAAAAATAAGCAAGCAACATATTAACATAACTCATGCTTTTGGGAAGGGTAATTTTTCATAGGCTAATAATAATAATAATTTATTAGATTTGTATGCCACCCCTCTCCGAAGATTGTTTCTAACAAATGCAGAAGTTGTACAACTGTTTTGGCTCAGTAGCTCACTTGCTACAACCTTTTCAAAACATTGTGTGATTGGCTAAAGAACAAATTTCATCTCAAACAAATTTTGGTTGGTTAACTATGTATCATGCATCACACAACATGCTAATCGTTGTGGGCTTGATTTGGTTTTCGCCTAGTGAAATCAATAAGTGTGGCTTATCCAACAAAGCATGGTTTTAATAATGCATCCTGACCACATTGTACCCAGCAGCTGATGTTGATCAATGTTTGGTAGCTCCCACTTATGCTACCCATGAAAAATTATGGTAAATATACTTTGAAAAAAATAATTAAACAGTGATTTATTCCAGACAGACTTGTGTTAGACTGCGCTAAAGGGTATGTACTGCTTATTAAAATGAGGGAAAAAATGGCACAATTGAATTGAAATTGGATAGTCTTAAAAGACAGGAGGAACTATGCAAAACTTGTCAGCCTTGAAAGAACAATAATGATTGATTGATTGAAATGAAAGAGGACAGATTTAAAGTGACAGAAGACCCTGTTAAAAAAACAAGGCAAATTTCATTTCATTCTAAGATGTAGACAATATAGATTAGTGCCGCTCCTTGAGTACCTTGATTCAAAGGTCACCAGGATCAATATTGTCAGTTTCTTATATTTCATGTAGTCATTTTGTTATCTATAAATATCTTGATGACACTAGTACATTGACTGTGCATGAAGAATAATACTGATGCATTTCATAAATAATAAGAACTGTAAGTAGATTTCAAATGGACATCTTGACATTTATGGTTTTAAGGAGATATCCTTGACCTACAACTGAAATGAAACTCAAACCATGGTTTGGCATTATAACCAGGCATCTATCCTGGATTCACAGGAAATGATGTCTAAGAAATATCATTTGCATAAATCATCTTTTCCACCACAAATCACAGTTGCAAAGGATTTTTGCTGCAATTATTCTTACGCTAGGAGACAAGGATCGTTTCAAGCAGTAATGAATGCATCAGTCTAACACCTGTGTCTGGTTATTCTTTTATTGCCTAATTGGTTCACTTATCTTTTTCAGCCATAAACATTCAGATTTGCCTGAGTCTTGATCCCTATTTACCACAGGGCAAGTGACGATGGAAGTTTGTCTAACTTGGATTTCTAATGTGCTTTTTGATCTGTGGCCTCTGAGTAAGTGTTCAGGAGTCGCCCCTGATATGCCCCCTTGATTCATCTTCCATCTGGTTTTTATGTAATGATGTATGAATAATGACTTGAGTTAGAGACTTCTTAGTATTTCTCTTCTGGAGGTCAGTTTAGCCCAAAGAGAAATTATCGGTGCCCCTTAAGTTCTTTCTAGATACAGAGTTAGCTATCAAGCTTCACAAATATCTGTGAAATACCCTCTCAGGAACTCCATGCAGCCGATACACATGCTGTATGAACAGTCTCGCCAATGTCAGTGGGGATTTTTGAACACGCCACAAAATGCACCTATTTGGAGAAAAGGTCAGTAACAACCCAAATCACTGTATTCCCCCCATGCTCAGGTAGGCCCACAATAAAATCCATTGAGATTTCCTTCCAAAGTGCCCCTGGTCTCGCCACGGGTTGCAACAGACCTTGGGGGCGACCTGGGGGTCGTTTAGCAGTGGCACACACCGGACAGCTTGCTACATAAGTCTCAATGTCCTTTTTCATTGAGGGCCACCAGAACTGCCTTCTTAGTAAATGTAAGGTTTTCAAGAAAGCAAAATGTCCTGCCACTTTACAGTCATGCCCTCTTTCCAATATTAGAGGCCTCAATGCCAATGGGATATATAAACGTGAGCCCAGCCAAGCTAGGCCCTCCCTTCTCGTGCAGTCACCTTCATGAGCTCGAAACCAATCATCGGTTTCCAACTACTCTGGTGTCGAGTCATCGCCGAGCAAGCAGTTTGCGCGGTTGGTATTACTGATTGAATTAGCTCCAGCCTCCCACTGGAATAGAATTGTTGCTCAACACTGTTTATATAGCTACAAGGTCTTCCTCTATGCATATATGAATAGCAGAAAAAAAAATAATGATATGTTGTCAGGAATAACTTTATTTGAGGCAAAAATGCAAGAAAATGATATGTAACCATAGGAAAGGCTGATGTAAGCCGTAATCAGTATGTAACCATGGGTTTGCTAATTGTGCTGCAACCTGATTGGCTGTAACCTATATATAAGGAGTAACATCCTTGCATGGGTGTTGTGGTTAGCTCTGGCCCAGCTCCTGCCCCAAGGAATGTGCAGGTGGATGTGGGGGAGACATCCACATGCCGCAGGCCTGTTTTGCTCCCGATGGAATCTGCCAATGAAGCCTCCTCTGACCAAGGCAGCATGAGTGACAGGGAAGAGGGGAGTTTGGCAGACAGCCCAGGAGGAGAGCAATCATCTGGATCATCTTTGGATTCTGAACAAGTATTAATGACACATCCAAGCATGCATAGAGTGATACATAGGAGACAACAAGTAAAGGATTATTACAAGAAAAAATGAGGCCACCTGTGGTTGGGTGGGGCTCCAGTAATTAGGGCTGCTGCTATAAATAGCAGTGTGTGGGTTTGGCCGTTGTGAAAGAATATCTGATCCCAGTTCGTCAGGAATCCTGGGTTCCTGGTTTCTGGACTTTGTTTGTTGATTTTTCACGCCTTTGAAAACAAAGCAGAGCAACATGTGTGTGTCTCTCACTTCGTTGGAAGAAGAAGGGGTGTGAAGTTTCTTCACAGCTGCTAGCTAAGAACTTAATGACTGCTTAAGGTTAATTTTACAGACTACCCGGTTGTTTTGGGACGAGTGCTCTTTGCAATACAAAAAGAGTGCTTAGTTTATTTTGACTTTTGGGATAAAGAGCATTGTTTTGAATTTTCAAACATGTGTGTGTCTGCAATTTGTACCCTTGAATTTTCAGAAGGCTCCTACCAGAGAGCCCGGGTGTGGTTTGTGCTGGGTGGTTTGTTATAGTGGGTTGAGTTGGTGGTTTAATGCTTAGAGGTTTGTGGGTGGTTGCAGTGGTGGATGTAATAGTAGTGTATGTGATAGTTTATTTAAAGAAACATTTTTTAAAGAAGAAAAGTAAAATATATATTTTTACAAGAAAGCCTGCTGCAGTGTTTTTTCATTGGAGACGTCAATTAGATATAGTTGTGTATAGTTGGTGGGGTTAACTTCCGTATGAGCAAAACCCTCGCGCAATCATATGTATCATGCCTTTCCTCCATGAACTTGTCATGGCCCCATCAGAGCCCAGTTTGGAAGAGGACAAGCTGGAACTGGGCCCATTTGATGGGGATGGTACATCTCCCTTGGAATATTTGAGGAAGTGGGTTGAGGACTGTTGTGATTCAGTCTGAGGCTCCTCAGGGAACGGCTGGAACTCTGCCGGCTCCATGCTCAGAGGGGGAGGACGAGTAACAGGAGGAGGAGGAGGACCAGGCAGACGGGGAAGAGGAATGTCAGGACGAGGAGGAGGGAGAACAGCCTGAGACCCCCGGGGGGGAGCTCTCCCCAGCGAGTAACCTGGAGTCATTAGATGAGAACGCACAAGCCATCATAGATATGAGGCAGAGAAGGGCAGCACAAAGAAGGGGACAATTAGCCAGGTATTTCCATCCCTAATAGGCAACAGCTGGGTTTGGGTGTGGTTCTCCTCAGAAAGGTTGAAAAGGCAGGCCCGCCCTTCCTGTATTGTGGAGAGTTATCTTTTGGGAGTCCTGTGACCTTGCTTCGATCCTTGGCGTCTCTGATTCTGGCTTGTGGCCTCGAAGGCTGAAAACTTGGGGGAGGCGTGGGTTTTATTATCTACAGTGGTGTGTGTGCCAGCAAGAAGTCTGTTGTATTGTCTGGCCGTCGTGACTCTTCTGTAAAGCTTCATAGCATTCCAGTTTGTAAGAACAGTTTTTGTTATCTGTGTTTGTTTTCAAAGATATAAAATGACTTTGCTTTTTACCAGCGTGTCTGGCTACTCTTTTTAGTTGGTGTTGACGTCTGGGGGAACCCAGACAGAACAAGGACAATATTGTCCCAGTACCTTCAGACATTGAGAGACCTACCTGCCCTCAAAAACACAAGGAGAGATCAGCTGCTGATAGGCAGTGGTACTAATAGGCAGCAGATCTCTTCTGGCTAAGAGCAGGAAAGTTGAAGAAAAAAAAAAGAGGAACTTATTCTGGCTAGCTAAGGATATTTAAGACAAAGCCTTAAGAACTAATACATACCAAGCCAGAGTTGAGACGACAGCAACAGAAAGCGAATGCTGCTCTTAAGGGAAAAAAAAGCTGAAAAACAGCAAGCCATCTCGTTAACTGCTACAAGAAGATTGTAAAGGCTGACTACAAATAATGGTATGACAAAGTAGCAACAACGGTGCATTGGGATAACTGCAAGAAAGAAATGGTGCGTTGGGATTTGCCTGCAAGCCAGAACTAATGGGACCACAAAATAGATAAAGTAATAGAAAAAGAACAAACTAAAGTGCTCTGGGATTTTAGATTTCAAACAGGCAAGCACCTGCCACATAACATCCCAGACTTAACATTTGTTGATAAAATAGACCAAAAAAAAAAGTATGGATAGTAGACAATGCAGTGTCTAGAGACAGCAGAATAGAAGAAGAAAGAATTGGAGAAAATTGCAAAATACAAAGACTGACAAATAGAAGTAAAATATTTGTGGAAAAAGGAAGCGAAGATACTACCAATAGCAATGCCACCTTGGGTGCAATTCCAGAACATCTGGAGCACCGCTTGAACTTTACCGGCATTGACAACATCTCCATTAGTTAATTGCAAAAGACAACTTTATTTAGAACACATCCTGCAACAATATTTTTTAATATTAAGCAATAATATCTGCCTTTGCCAGATCCTTAGGAAGGACTCAATAAGACAGTGTTTCTCAAATAGTGGGATGCCCCCCCTGAGGGTGGGCACAGAGCAATGCCAGGGGCGCATGTGACCCCGGGGAATGTGCTTTTTATTTGCTGCAGGGAGTAGGGATTTTTTTTGCACCAAACAATAGCACATAGCACAAAGTAGGAGATATGAAGCGCAGATAACCAACCCTTAAGAGATACCATGGAAAAATATTGAACAGGGATGAAAAGAAAGGAGGAGAGAGACAGAGATAATGAGACAAACGTAAGTCTCGCAACAGCTAAGGTAAGGAAATAGGACAAAGTGTATGTAGCACTTGGCTTCATTGTGACTATGATGGGAGATGAGGAAAGACCGATATGTTTACTGTGTCTAAAAATGTTGGCAGCGGACAGCATGAAGCCGAATAAATTAAGGCGTCACTTAAACATATTACAGCCCAATCACACTGATAAGCCACTTGAGTTTTTTCAGTGAAAATGTGCTGAATATTGCAAACAATCATCCTGGCAGAGAGTTGGGTGGGTGTGCAAAACCTTTACTTCTTCCCAGGGGAATAATAATTAATTGAGACCTCACCTACAAAAAGATATTGACAAAATTGAACGGGTCCAAAGATGGGCTACAAGAATGGTGGAAGGTCTTAAGTATAAAATGTATCAGGAAAGACTTAATGAACTCAATCTGTATAGTCTGGAGGACAGAAGGAAAAGGGGGGACATGATTGAAACATTTAAATATGTTAAAGGGTTAAATAAGGTTCAGGAGGGAAGTGTTTTTAATAGGAAAGTGAACACAAGAACAAGGGGACACAATCTGAAGTTAATTGGGGGAAAGATGAAAGGCAACATGAGAAAATATTATTTCACTGAAAGAGTAGTAGATCCTTGGAACAAACTTCCAGCAGATGTGGTTGGTAAATCCACAGTAACTGAATTTAAACATGCCTGGGATAAACATATATCCATCCTAAGATAAAATACAGGAAATAGTATAAGGGCAGACTAGATGGACCATGAGGTCTTTTTCTGCCGTCAGTCTTCTATGTTTCTAATAATTAATAATTTAATAATTAATTAATTAATAATTAATAATAAAAAATAATTGAGAAACACTACAATAAGAGAACAACAACAACAAAAATAACTGGCTGTGCTACCAATCATAATAATTCTGGCAACTATGCAATGGACCATAATAGAAATAGGTGTAGAAATAGTGACCAAAGGTGATGGTGGGTTTTTTTATTTTTTAGTTGTATTTATTTGTATTTTTCCTTGCCTAAAGGACTTGCTCTTTGTGTCTGTGTAAGGAGTGTCAAACTGTCGACCCGCAGACCAGATTTGTCACACACAGGCCATGCTTACCCCAACTCCAAGAATGGGAAAACCTCATGTGATGGGAATGTGATGTTGCGAGTTTGACACACATGGTCTAAGGCAGTGATGGCGAACCTATGGCACGGGTGCCACAGGTGGTACGTGGAGCCATATCTGCTGGCATGCAAGCCATTGCCCTAGCTCATCTCCAACGTGCATGTGGATGCCAAACAACTGAGTTTTGGGGAAAGGTTTTGTGGCCATGCCTGAGAGGTTTTGGGGTGACCATTGCATGTTTTTTCTGCCTTCCTCAGCCAGGTGCAGCTATTTATCAATGCACAAATAATACATTTTCCTAGGGATGCAGAGAAGGTGGTGTTCCTCTGCAGTTTATTGGCCGGCCCCACTGCCTCATGGGTATTGCCATTGCTGGACCAAGATGATCCGATACTGCAGGATTATACCACTTTTCGCACCCAGTTATGACGGCAGTTTTCAGATCCAGTGCGGGAGAAGATGGCCACGAAGGCGTTGAAGCAGTTGAAACAAGGCTCTTCCCCGTTAGCGGAATACATGAGTGACTTCCGCAGTCTCATGGTGCAGGTGCAGTGGAATGAGGCCGTGTTGATGGAAGTGGTCCAGGACTGGTGGGGGCTGTGGAGCAGGAAGCGCCAGCTGAAGCAGAGGAGGAGCGGGCTGCTGGGACAACACATCCACCTGGTTCTGCAGCTAAAGCACCATCTGCACCAAGGCTTGTATTTCCAGATGCAGAGCCTCAAAAACAACCTACATCTCAGCCACAGTAGCAGCCATGGTAAACCAAGTGCTGGCAAAACAAAAGCACACAGGAACAAACCACCCAAACTTGAACGGTGTGTGTTTGAGGGGTGGAAGTTTATTTATCTGGAATGGTGTGTGTCTGAGAGGTGGGGTTGCTTAGGTTTTTTTTGTTTCATTTTTCATTTGTTTATGATCAGGAATGTTCACATTAGTATACCAATGCAATAGTTATTCAAAAAAAAAAATTACAGTAGCTAAAATCAATCAATCAATCAAAGTGGATTTCAAGCTGGCTGAAGCATAGACATCAGAGAGTTATTGTTAATGGCGAGTATTCTGAGCAGAGTCAGGTTACAAGCGGTGTGCCACAAAGGTCTGTTCTGGGCCCTATTCTTTTTAATATGTTTGTGAGTGACATAGGGGAAGGTCTGGTAGGGAAGGTTTGCCTATTTGCCGATGACTCTAAAGTGTGCAATAGGGTTGATATTCCTGGAGGGGTCTGTAATATGGTAAATGATTTAGCTTTACTAGATAAATGGTCAAAGCAATGGAAACTGCAGTTTAATGTTTCCAAATGTAAAATAATGCACTTGGGGAAAAGGAATCCTCAATCTGAGTATTGCATTGGCAGTTCTGTGTTAGCAAAAAAACTTCAGAAGAGAAGGATTTAGGGGTAGTGATTTCTGACAGTCTCAAAATGGGTGAGCAGTGTGGTCAGGCGGTAGGAAAGGCAAGTAGGATGCTTGGCTGCATAGCTAGAGGTATAACAAGCAGGAAGAGGGAGATTGTGATCCCCTTATACAGAGCGCTGGTGAGACCACATTTGGAGTACTGTGTTCAGTTCTGGAGACCTCACCTACAAAAAGATATTGACAAAATTGAACGGGTCCAAAGACGGGCTACAAGAATGGTGGAAGGTCTTAAGCATAAAACGTATCAGGAAAGACTTAATGAACTCAATCTGTATAGTCTGGAGGACAGAAGGAAAAGGGGGGACATGATCGAAACATTTAAATATGTTAAAGGGTTAAATAGGGTTCAGGAGGGAAGTGTTTTTAATAGGAAAGTGAACACAAGAACAAGGGGACACAATCTGAAGTTAGTTGGGGGAAAGATCAAGGGCAACATGAGAAAATATTATTTTACTGAAAGAGTAGTAGATCCTTGGAACAAACTTCCAGCAGACGTGGTCGGTAAATCCACAGTAACCGAATTTAAACATGCCTGGGATAAACATATATCCATTGTAAAATAAAATACAGGAAATAGTATAAGGGCAGACTAGATGGACCATGAGGTCTTTTTCTGCCGTCAGTCTTCTATGTTTCTATGTTTTTTAGTCCGGGTCAAATAGACCTAAGAACAGAACAAGTCTATAGTAAATGCGAACAGAACACAGGGGTTTTTAAAGGCACTGAGCTTGTCAGCTGGAGAACTGACAGTCCCAGTTTGAGACCAGAGTTCCATGCAATGGGGTGAGCTCCCATTACTCAGCTGCTACCTGCCTAGCAGTTCAAAAGCATGCAAATGCAAGTAGATTAACAGATATAACTTCCATGGGAAGATAACAGCATTCCGTGCACTTTTGACATACAGTGTTCCCTCGATTTTCGCGGGGGATGCGTTCCGAGACTGCCCGCGAAAGTCGAATTTCCGCGAAGTAGAGATGCGGAAGTAAATACACTATTTTTGGCTATGAACAGTATCACAAGTCTTCCCTTAACACTTTAAACCCCTAAAGTGCAATTTCCCATTCCCTTAGCAACCATTTAGATTATTACTCACCATGTTTATTTATTAAAGTTTATTTAAAAAAATATTTATTAAAGGCAGGCAAAAGTTTACCGATGACATATGATGTCATCGGGCGGGAAAAACTGGTATAGGAAAAAACCCACAAAGTATTTTTTAATTAATATTTTTGAAAAACCGTGGTATAGACTTTTCGCGAAGTTTGAACCCGCGAAAATCGAGGAAACACTGTATAGCCATGTTGGATACACAGCCATAGAAATTGTCTTCAGACAAATTGGTGGCTCCTTTGTCAAAGGAACAGAGTGAACACTATACCCTAGAATCGGACACAACTGATAGGGAAATCTTTACCTTTATAGGTATACAGTTCCTTTAAATTAAGAGCAATTTAAAAAGCAAATAACGTTTAAAAAGCATTTAGGCCTCCATTCTATCAACGTCAACCAGCCTTATTTCTGATTATAAATGCCTACAATTATGCCTGCCGTGCAGATTATTCTATTCAGTTCCAAACTTCCTGAATGGTTTTAGCTTCTAAGGGGTCAGTATTTTGTTTGTGGTTTGATAGAATTGCCCTGGTAGAAATGACTGCTGCATTTAATCTGAAAAGATGGTGGAATTTGGGGGGTGGGGTGGGGTGGGGTGCAGGGGAAATTTGCTTTCATCCAGTTTTCTTTCTTCTCATAGTCCACTGCCTTGAAATATCAAATTTTAAAATTCACAACATTAGAATTCTTGCTGCGAAGTAGAGAGGGAAGTACGCTCATATTCCTTTCTGACAATGGGCAAATTAAATAATTCTCAACTCCATGTTTCTATCTGTATAAAAAGGAATGAAATATCTCAAATCTCCAAGGCGTACTGCACGTAAAAGTATAGTTACAAGCCCTATGAATAATGGTGCTTTTAAATGGAGATTTAAAGTGTTCGCTCCTGGCAATTGTTGGACTGGTCCCTGCAGTTTTGTGGCTGGATTTTTCAGAAGTGGGTTGCCATTACTCCTTCCTAGAGAAAGTGACTGGACTAAAGTCACCCAGTTACCTTTATTTCAAAGAAGTCATAGTCTTCTGGTTTCTAGCCTGGTGTCTTAATCACAACACCTAAGCACACATCACACTTCAGTTCTAAATCCATATCTTGGCCCTCACATGGATTGAGAAAGAAGAGGGTATTATTCTTTAACCACAGTGGTGCAGTAGTTAGAGTGCAGTACTGCAGGCTACTTCTGCTGCCTGCCGGCTGCCTGCAATTTGGCAGTTCAAATCCCACCAGGCTCAAGGTTGACTTAGCCTTCCATCCTTCTGGGGTGGGTAAAATGAGGACCCAGATTGCTGGGGGCAATATGCTGACTCTGTATATGCACCAAAGACGAATGCCCCAAAGCATAGCACCAAAGACAAATTCCTTGTGTGTCCAATCACACTTGGCCAATAAAGAATTCTATTCTGTTCTATTCTATTCTATTCTATTCTATTCTATTCTATGCAAACCTCTTAGAGAGGGTCGTAAAGCAGTATATAAGTCTAAGTGCTAGTGCTTAAAAAGAAATAGATTGTGTATCATGCTCTGGAACTTCTCAAATAGAGCGCAACTACCACTTGGATCATATCACAAGAGTCTGTTACATTCTCTTGGTCACATGACCAAAAGCCCTGCATTTAAAAATGGCTCCCCAAACCCACCAATTGGCAGCAGCAAAGCAATGACCGTGTGTGTCTCAGAGTGACATCAACTGGCCCTTTGGAGAATCGGCTTCCTGCTGTCTTTCAACGGAAAGTGGCTTGTCTGCTTTACAAGTTAGTAAGTTAGTAAGTTAGTAAGTTCCTATATATATGTGTGTATATATATATGTATGTATATATATATATATATATGTATGTATGTATGTATGTATGTATGTGTGTGTGTATGTATGCATGTGTATGTGTATGTATGTGTATGTATGTATGTATGTATGTATGTATGTATGTATGTATGTATGTATATATATATGTAGATTGTTCTGAGTTCGGGTTTTGCCCTGTGTAATGTTTTGCATGTCTATGCGACGTTTTGGTGAAATCACATTCACCATCATCAGGCATATATATATGTCACATGTTTAAGCTGAATTTGAAAATTAATATATATATTCTGTTACTATATTCTATATATTCTATATATTCTATTCCTATATATTCTATTCCTATATCTTCTTTTCTATTCTTTCTTAGATATATTTTACTATGAGTATCTCCTCTATAACCTTCATCATGTATTTTACTATGTGTATATTGATATATACTCACTAAAACCTTCATTGTGTATTGGACAAAATAAATAAATAAATAAAATAAAGTAAAGAGAAACATTAGGATGGGGGATGGAAGGCACCCTGGTGCACTTATGCACGCCCTTTACTGACCTCTTAGGAATTGGGAAAGGTTCTCAGCTGTTGCCTAAAGATTGGACACACAGCTTCCTCCAAACTGCCTGGAGAGCAGGTTTCAAGCTGCTTTGACTCAGACGCTTAGGAAGGAAAAACCAGTCAAATTTGTTTGGCTCTAGGAACAGCTTTCACCGTGGGCAAGTGGTGTGGCATTGCTCCCTACAGGATACCTTGAGTCACTTTATTGAAAGCGGACTTACCAAATCAGAAGTCCTGGGGCTTCCATAGCCACCAAAAGCCAGTGTGTCAGTATCTGTGTGTTTTGTCCTCTCAGAGCCCCCAGCAAAGATTCCCGCAGCCATATTAATGTAAATGAGGGAGAAAGAGAAGATTATGAAACACACAGGAGGCAATCAGGTTTATTGTATTTAACCGATTTCTTCAGTTAATTAAAATGAATGCCAATAATGTTCTTCCTCTGGTGGAGTGGTATTTTTTTTTAAAACTTGTTTGTTAGATGTAGATTGACAAAGTAATTCCTAATTCCATTTCTTGAGCAGGATTAGGAACAGGCAGAAAACCAATCTGACAGAAATCAGGTTTTATGATTCATTGTGTTGAATTCTTCAAACATTTGAAGAATTCTATTTGTAATAGAAGAGAATTTGTGCAGCTCAGGGTTGTACTCTGGTGCTTTCTACCTTGGTTGTTTGCTTGCAGATGTTTCATTACCCAACTAGATAACATCATCAGTGCCCCCTGATGTTATTATTATTATTTTTATTATTATTTATTAGATTTGTATGCTGCCCCTCTCCGAAGACTCGGAGCGGAGCGGTTGTTACCTAGTTACCCAAAGTCACTGATCATCACTCAAACTTTATGTTCTGCTAATGGTAACTTTTTCCTTCTTTTAATAGGCCTTAAGGTGTATTAAACGCAGCATCAGTCACTTATTTGATTGATGGCCTGCTTGCAAGCCACTTGGGACTTGCAGGTCGAAGGCAAATGTGTTTTGCTTCTATAAAAAGTGTCACAACTGTCCCTCACAAACTCATTGCAGTAATCAAATTGGGGAGCTACAACCGGAAAATCTGATATTCAGGTTTAATGGAATTTCCTTAGGAGATTTGGCTCCAATCACTTCTATTCAGCCCCACTAACCTCATAAGAGGTTAGCCGCCCCAGGTCTACAGAGAGGGGTGGCATATAAATTTAATAAATAAATAAATAAGAGAGTCCATGTAAGTCCTCTTGAAGAAAAATCGGAATATAAATCTAACAAAAATCTATCCTAATAGAATAGAATAGAATAGAATTTTTATTGGCCAAGTGTGATTGGACACACAAGGAATTTGTCTTGGTGCATATGCTCTCAGCGTACATAAAATAAAATATACATTTGTCAAGAATCATGTGGTACAACACTTAATGATTGTCATAGGGGTCAAATAAGCAATGAAGAAGCAATATTAATAAAAATCTTAGGATATAAGCAACAAGTTACAGTCATACAGTCAACGTGGGAGAAAATGGGTGAAAGGAATGATGGGAAAAACTAGTAGAATAGAAGTGCAGATTTAGTAGAAAGTCTGACAGTGTTGAGGGAATTATTTGTTTAGTAGAGTGATGACGTTCGGGAAAAAAACTGTTCTTGTGTCTAGTTGTCTTGGTGTGCAGTGCTCTGTAGCGACGTTTTGAGGGTAGGAGTTGAAACAATTTGTGTCCAGGATGTGAGGGGTCAGTAAATATTTTCCCCGCCCTCTTTTTGATTCGTGCAGTATACAGGTCCTCAATGGAAGGCAGGTTGGCAGCAATTGTTTTTTCTGCAGTTCTGATTATCCTCTGAAGTCTGTGTCGGTCCTGTTGGGTTGCAGCACCAAACCAGACAGTTATAGAGGTGCAGATGAAAGACTTAATGATTCCTCTGTAGAACTGTATCAGCAGCTCCTTGGGCAGTTTGAGCTTCCTGAGCTGGCGCAGAAAGAACATTCTTTGTTGTGCTTTTTTGATGATGTTTTTGACGTTAGGTGACCATTTTAGGTCTTGAGATATGATAGAACCTAGAAATTTGAAGGTCTCTACTGTTGATACTGTGTTGTCTAGTATTGTGAGAGGTGGAAGGGTGGAAGGGTTTCTCTTAAAGTCTACCACTATATTAATAAAGAAATATTAATTTATTTAAAGCACCGGTAGTGTTGATTTACAATGGCAATTGGGAGCAGAATAAGCTATCCAATCCATAATGCATGATATTACATGAACACTTGGTGATGACAATCCCTGAAATCCACATTGCTGTCATTAAGTGAGGATTGTGGTTCATTAAGTGAGTACCACCTGTGAGCTTCCAGCAACCAAAGTGAGTGCTGAAACTGACAGGAAATTACAAGTTCCAGGCGGCTTGCAAGCAGGCCATCAAGCAATAACTGTTTTTGCTGGCAGAGACACTGTATGCTGGTCCTTCACTGTTTCCAGGGCGGGCCTGCGGGCTATATTTAAGCACCCTGTAGGCTGGCTGTGGGCCTTGAGTTTGACCAGCCCTGTTTTAGAAGAATCAGGCAAAATATTTTTGTGACCTCCTCCTTGAATATTTCTCTACATGGATTGTATAAAATGTGTTAAAGGAGCACAGGCTTATATTTGAGGCTTGGAAATAACCGAGCATCAGCTGCCAAAGTTAAATAGACTTTGAACATTATTATTCATGTTGCATATTCTGCAGAGCCTGTATTTTTACTTTTCTTCTAGCTGGCAAAGGTTTGATTAGAATAATATTCTCTATAAAGCTTAATAGAGATGTTTTGCAGCAGCAAGATTGTGTTAGAAGTAGGAGGTTTCATGAATCTTTGTCAAAGTGAAAAGCACTTTTCAAAGTTGCTTCATCTAGCAATACTGCCTCTGGCTTCTAAAACACGCTGAACTTTCCATATTGAGTCATGGAATCATAGAACTGGGAAAGCCCATCTAGGCTACTGAATTTAATCCACTGCTTAAGGCAGGAATCCAATTAAACCATCCCGAAATTCTTAAAACTGCATTTTTGCAGCTTTATTACAGGGCTGACTTATCTTCAGTTGACATTCAGCTATTTCAGCAGGTAGTCTTCAACTTACGATAGAGCCTAAAATCTATGTTGTTAAGTGAGACATTTGCTAGGACATGAGTTTTGCCCCATTTTACTATAGTTGTTAAGTGAATCACCACAGTTGATATGTTAATTATTATTATTTTATTATTATTATTTATTAGATTTGTATGCCGCCCCTCTCCGAAGACTCGGGGCGGCTCACAACAGTAATAAAAACAATATGGTAGTGGAACAAATCTAATATTAAAAAACATATAAAACCCTATCATTATTTTTAAAAACCAAACAGCACATTCATACTAAACATAAAACAAAATATGAAAAAGCCTGGGGCAAATGTGTCTCAACTCCCCCATGCCTGGCAGTATAAGTGAGTCTTGAGCAGTTTACGAAAGACAGGGAGGGTGGGGGCAGTTCTAATATCCGGGGGGGGAGTTGGTTCCAGAGGGCCAGGGCCACCACAGAGAAACTCTTCCCCTGGGGCCCGCCAAACGACATTGTTTAGTCAACGGGACCCGGAGAAGGCCAACTCTGAGGGACCATATCGGTCGCTGGGATTCGTGCGGTAGCAGGCAGTTCCGGAGGTACTCTGGTCCAATGCCATTATTTATTTATTTATTTATTTATTTATTTAATTGGATTTAATATGCTGCCCCTCTCTGAAGACTTGGGGCAGCTTACAACACATAAAAAATATATATTCATTGAATCCGATTAATTAGAGTTAAAATCTAAAACCTGAAAACCAAGCGGCGCAGTAGTTAGAGTGCAGTACTGCAGGCTACTTCTCCTGCCTGCCAGCTGCCTGCAATTTGGCAGTTCAAATCTCACCAGGCTCAAAGTTGACTCAGCCTTCCATCCTTCCGAGGTGGGTAAAATGAGGACCCGAATTGTGGGGGCATTATGCTGGCTCTGTTAAAAAGTGCTATTGCTAACATGTTGCAAGCCACCCTGAGTCTAAGGAGAAGGGCGGCATAAAAAGCAAATGAGTAAGTAAGTGAGTGAGTGAGTGAGTGAGTGAGTGAGTGAGTGAGTGAATGAATGAATGAATGAATGAATGAAGAACGAACAAACAAACAAACAAACAAACAAACAAACAAACAAACAAACAAACAAACAAACAAATAATAAAAATACACTCATATCTGTTCAATCAGCAAACTCACCATATATTCATCGGTCGGGGTTTGTATCTAATGACCTCAAGCCTGGCGGCATAGATAAGTTAGGTATTTCTTGACAAGTTTCCCATCCATAACAAATTTTAATTCAATTGTTTCTGATGGAATGGATATCTTTTTGTAGGAGAAGAAGATGCCAAATTAAAAGTTGATCCGTTTGTCTTTTTATCTTGAAAGACTCAGGTGCTTTCATGGAGCAGCTGTTATTCAGTATCTTGTCTTTTCATTTATTTCTTTTTAAAAGAGCATACACAAGAGTGTACACAACATTCCCGTCTTCATTCACTTGGATTAATAAACAGCTTGGCATACGTCTAAAACACAGCGCAACTGCTCTCTTCTGTCTAACATTTTTGTTTCTTTTGAACAAGTTGTGTCCTTCATATGCTATATTCATTCCTTGGACCCTTCCCAACAGCTCTCTATAATACATATTAAATCCTAGTTGACTTTCTTGAATAATAAAGTCCAAGCTTATCTTGTTTATTTTTGAAAATTTGAAAATATAAACAAGAACTTTTTTTTAATGAACCAGTGTTTTAATCATTTTCCCCCCATTTGTAGCAATAGCATTTAGACTGATATACCAGTTTGTAGTGCTTTTAGAGCCCTCTCTAAGCAGTTTACAGGATAGAATAGAATAGAATTTTTTATTGGCCAAGTGTGATTGGACACACAAGGAATTTGTCTTGGTGCATATGCTCTCAGTGTACATAAAATAAAATATACATTTGTCAAGAATCATGTGATACAACACTTAATGATTGTCATAGGGGTCAAATAAGCAATGAAGAAGCAATATTAATAAAAATCTTAGGATATAAGCAACAAGTTACAGTCATACAGTCAACATGGGAGGAAATGGGTGATAGGAATGATGAGAAAAACTAGTAGAATAGAAGTGCAGATTTACTAGAAAGTCTGACAGTGTTGAGGGGATTATTTGTTTAGTAGAGTGATGGCATTCGGAAAAAAACCTGTTCTTGTGTCTAGTTGTCTTGGTGTGCAGTGCTCTGTAGTGACGTTTTGAGGGTAGGAGTTGAAACGATTTGTGTTCAGGATGCGAGGGGTCAGTAAATATTTTCCCCGCCCTCTTTTTGACTCGTGCAGTATACAGGTCCTCAATGGAAGGCAGGTTGGCAGCAATTGTTTTTTCTGCAGTTCTGATTGTCCTCTGAAGTCTGTGTTGGTCGTGTGTCGGTCAGTGTCTTGCTCCCAACAATCTGGGTCTTCATTTTACCCACCACGGAAGGATGGAAGGCTGAGTCAACCATGAGCCAGTGGTGAGATTTGAACTGCTGAACTAGAGGTAGCAGTTAGCTGAAGTAGCCTGCAGTGCTGCACCTTAACTACTGCGCCACCCCGGCTCTTTGTAAAGTTGGAACAGAGTATGATTTTGGGAGGGTGGGCAGTGTTGATTTCTGTTGTGTGCAGAAGGTCCCAGTAATTTTCTTGGGAAAGTTTTTTGGAAATCATTTGGCTTCTCCTAGGATTGAGAATTGGCCCAAAGTCACCCAGCTGGTTTCATGCCCCTGATGGGACTAGAACTCACAAACTCCTAGTGTTTTGTCTTAATTGAGATGTCTTAATCACTACGCCAAGCTGACTCTAGAGCAGGGGTGTCAAATTGATGGCCCATGGGCTGGATGTGTCACGTGCAGGCCACGCCCATCCCAGATCCACAAATGGGAAAAATTCCATGAAATGTTACTTGAGAGCAGTTTGATGTGGTGAGTTTGACACCTGAGCTCTAGAGCAGTATTTCCCAACCTTGGCAACCTGAAGATATTTAGACTTCTACTCCCAGAATTCCGCAGCCAGCAAATGCTGGCTGGGGAATTCTGGGAGTTGAAGTCCAAATGTCTTCAAGTTGCCAAGGTTGGGAAACACTGCTCTAGAGTATATAATATAAAACCTTTATAAGAGGTCTTTGCTTTAGTCTCTGGAGAGGGGCGGCATAAAAATCTAATAAATTATTATTATTATTATTATTATTATTATTATTATTATTATTATTATTATTATTATTATTATGTCAATACAACACAGAAAACGAGATCACTATGCTGGATTTCATATTTCATCACCAGTCGGGCGCTTCCCAAGCACCTAGGACTGCATGATGTAGCGGCGAATTATGTTTGCCGATCCCAGTAAAGCGGCCTTTTGCAATTGACAGATGGAGATTTTGTCAATTCCGATGGTTTTCAAATGTCCGCTGAGATCCTTTGGCACTGCGCCCAGTGTGCCAAGTACCACTGGGACCACTTTCATGGGCTTATGCCAGAGTCGTTGCAGCTCGATTTTTAGATCTTCATATTTCACTAATTTCTCTAGCTGCTTCTCCTCAATTCTGCTGTCTCCTGGGATTGCGATGTTGATGATCCTTACTTTCTTTTTCTCCACAATCACAATGTCTGGTGTGTTATGTTTCAGAATTTGGTCAGTCTGAAGTCGGAAGTCCCACAGTAGTTTTGCTTGCTCATTTTCGACCACTTTTTCAGGCTTATGATCCCATCAGTTCTTTGCCACTGGTAAATGGTAGTTCCGGCACAAGTTCCAGTGGATCATCTGTGCCACAGCATCATGTCTATGCTTGTAGTCAGTCTGTGCGATCTTTTTGCAGCAGCTGAGTATGTGATCGATTGTTTCATCTGTTATTATTATTTTTATTATTATTTTTATTATTATTTAGGGATAGTAAAGTAACCTGACCCCTGACCCTTGACCTCACCTTCTCTGACCCCACAGGATTCAATTGAAAGCTTTCCTAGTCAAAGTAGCTTTGTTTTAGGCAACACATTTTTATCAGGTCCTCTGATATTTAACCCAGATCTACCCATACAATTATTACCTAGATTAGTGTTTCCCAAAGTTTGGTACCCGTACGCATTGCACTGGAGTTTGGTGTGGATAGCTCTGAAGTTCTGAAATACATCTTGCCTTTCCCAACTTCATATTTATGTGAAGTTGCTTTTTCAGCATTTGTAGACATTGAGCTGATAAAAAGGAACATAGTATTGGACATGGAACCACATCTCAGATTAAAATTAATAACCGGGGAACCAAATTATGATGATCTGTCATCTCAGCACAAACAATTTCATCCTTCTCATTGATCCAAATAAATGTTATTTATAATATAACTTTTATTTATATTTTATTATGAATAATTTTATTTTTCATTTATTATTATTTTGTGTATGTACCAAAAAAAAAAAAAGAAAGAAAAATATTTTGATTGTATTAAAATACATCCATTTTTTTTTACGAGGTATACTAAGCGTTACGAAAATTATAGAAGGGATACACATATGTCAAAAGTTTGGGAAACTTTTGACCTAGATAACTCAGAAATCTTTCTTATTTTCTTATTTTATTTATTTATTCATTTGTCCAATACACAAATACATAGGAAGAAAAATAGACATGTAATAATATATATAAGGGTAAAGTGAACTTAGAGGAGAGGATATACGAAAGAAAGAAAATATATATGATAAGTGAGAGAAAGGAAAGACAATTGAACAGGGGACGAAAGGCACACCAGTGCACATGTACGCCCCTTACTGGCCTCTTAGGAACCTGGAGAGGTCAATCATGGAGAGTCTAAGGGAGAAATGTTGGGGGTTAGGGGTTGACACTATTGAGTCCGGCAATGAGTTCCACGCTTCGATAACTCGATTGTTGAAATTATATTTTTTACAGTCAAGTTTGGAGCAGTTCGTATTAAGTTTGAATCTGTTGCGTGCTCTTGTGTTGCTGCGGTTGAAGCTGCAGTAGTCATTGACCGGTAGGACGTTGCAGCATAAGATCTTGTGGGCAATACTCAAATCATGTTTTAGGCGCCGTAGTTCTAGGCTTTCTAGGCCCAGGATTGTTAGTCTATTTTCTTAGGATATTCTGTTTCGAGTGGAGGAGTGAAGGGCTCTTCTGGTGAAATATCTTGTCATCCCGTTTTGGATAACCATCCAGTCCAGGGGTGGAATTCAAAAATATCCTCTACTGGTTCTATGGCTTGGTGGGTGCAACAGTGGAAAAATATTGCAAAATCTCCATTCCCATCCTACTCTGGGGCCACCCAGAGGTGGTATTTTCCTGTTCTCCGAACTACTCAAAATTTCTGCTACTGGTTCTCCAGAACCTATCAGAACCTGCTGAATTTAACCCCTGATTCACTCATTTTCAAAACATTTCTATGTCTTTTTGGTGGTCTTCCATAGATTGGAAAGTGGGATAAAGCACCATATTAGCTTCACAATCCTGAGTTTTCCCCCCCAAAGGTGCTCTTTCAATAGGCAATTGGGCTTTCTTGTTTTTCTTAGAAGACGTTTTGCTTCTCAACCAAGAAGCTTCTTCAATTCTACTGGATGGTGGGGAATAGAAAGATTTATATTCCTTGCAGACAGCTGATGGTTTGCATTCTTGTAGACACTTATTGAGGCCACTTGGAGGTTTCTCTATGTCCTCAGGTCACCTGAGTGTGCAAACAATGCAAACCACTAGCTGTCTGCAAGGAATATAAATTCTTCTATTTCCCACCTTTCAGACACAGCTGAAAAAGCTTTTTGAATTTGAAGTGAAACATCTAAAAAAACAAGATAGTCCAATTGCCTCTTGAAAAAGCAGCTTTGGGAGAATCGTGACTGGGATGACTGAGAATCTCCATACACCTGAAATATTATTTTTCCTCCTTAGCTCTTCAAATTTTGTGTTACAGTTGTAGCTATTGTGTTGGTTATGACTTATAATGCCCTTCATGGCATGGGACCAGAATACTACCAGGACCGCCTTCTGCTGCACGAATCCCAGGTCCCACAGAGTTGGCTTTCTCTGGGTCCCGTCGACGAAACAATGTCATCTGGAAGGACCCAGGGGAAGAGCCTTCTCTGTGGCGGCCCCGACCCTCTGGAACCAGCTCCCCCCCCCAGAGATTAGGATTGCCCCCACCCTCCTTGCCTTTCGTAAACTTCTTAAAACCCACCTCTGCCGTCAGGCATGGGGGAATTGAGACATCTCCCCCTGGCCTATATAATTTATGCATGGTATGTTTGTGTGTGTTTCTTGCTTTTCAAATAAGGGGTTTTTAGAGACTCTTTAATATTAGATTTGTGATATATTGTTTTTTATTATTGTTGTGAGCTGCCCCAGTTTGCGGAGAGGGGCAGCATACAAATCTAATAGATAGATAGATAGATAGATAGATAGATAGATAGATAGATAGATAGATAGATAGATAAATAAATAAATAAATAAATAAATATTCTTTGCAGTATCATTTGTCGTCCATATGCATTCCCTGGAAGGGATAATTATCAATAGAGTTTGCAATCTTCCTGAGCCTAATAGCAGAGTTTTATTGATAAGGGAAAAGGAAGATTGTATTTTGCTCTTATGTTTATAGAATGTAGTACTTTAATGCAAAAAAGCTTAATGGGCTTTCACATGCAAAATAAATATAATGCTGGTGATACCTTACATAGATTCTGCAAGATTTCTCCAGGAAGTGTTTCATTTACTCAGTCTTGCTTACAATTCTAGTGTTGATAGTCTCTCTTACAAGTACCAATAGCTCAGCTCTGTGGTCTGTTTGACATCAGCCTAGATCAGATGCATCAGAGGTGTCAAACTCACAGCCTATGGGCTTGATGCATCACATGCTGGCTGTCAAGGATTAGCTCAATCCTAGGTGATATTCCATTATGTTGTCATATAAGCTAAAGGAAGGTTGTAAGCATGTTAAACAGTAGTGAATGCTGAGTCACAGGGACTGAACTGAAATTTGATTGGGCCAGAGCATGTTAAAATGTAAAGCACCTTTACAATGGGTATGGTGTTTTAGATGGTTGTTAGTTGGCTGGCTGAAGCAGTTTAAGCATGAGTTGAGTATTGAGTTAGAGCTGTGGTGCTGATGCGGGGAAACCTGGATTGGTTTAGTATCCACATGTATGTAAACTTTACTGCATATAGCTAAAGTAAAGTTTATTCCTGCAAATAGAAGACTAAGACAGTTCTTTAAGAAAGTTGCAAGTCTCAGAATGCTGAATTGGTTGGGTTCACTAGTTGGAAACTTGACTAGTTGGTTGGGCTCGCTAGTCGGACCACATGTTATATTGCTGTGATTGTGGGATTCTGCAAAAAGAAGAGGAAGTCCTTGAAACCAACTTCAAGGTTGCTAAGATAGTTTGGGTTCGAAATCCAAGGCAGTGATGACGAACCCTTTTTTTCCTCTGTGTCAAAAGAGCGTGTCTTGTGTGCTATCATGCATTTGTGAATGTCCCCACCCATAATTCAATGCCTTGGGAAGGTGAAACTAGCTTCCCCCAACCTGCCCCCAGAGGTCCTCTGGTGGTTGGAAACGGCTTTTTCCTAACTTTTGGTGGGCTCAATAGGCTCCTGTTTCACCCTCTCTAGGCTGCAAAGGCTTCCCTGGACTTGGGGAAGGGTAAAAATGCCCACTCCCATCTCCCCAGAGCTTCTATGTAAGCCAAAAATCAGCTGGCTGGCACACACATGCATGTTGGAGCTGAGCTAGGGCAATGGCTCACATGTCAGCAGAAATGGCTCCGCATGCCACCAGTGGCACCCGTGCCATAGGTTCACCATCACTGGCCCAAGGGATACAATGAGAAGAAAGGCTTTCCCGTAGGTTAAGGAAAAAAGTAGGTAGATATCTGTCTAGATATACTGTATATATTTTAAAATTTTGGAAGTTTTCTTTGCTGCTGAAAGCCAGCAGCTTCCCAGAAGCAAACCAATATGATTTTGTACTTCCTGAGTAAATATTTCAAGAGCTAAAGGAATAAGCTATATCCCTGAAGAAATCCCTGTGGTACCTTCTTCCCATAATTGTTTCAGAACACAACAACACAGTCAAAGCAAAAATATTAACCCAACATCGCCCGGACCAAGGGGAACAAAATCCTCAGTAAAGGTTTGAGTTTTCCAAATTCACCACCCTCTGGCTACTCTCTTTTTTCGCCTGATAGGGTTGCCGGCATGGCTGACTGATAAATGTAGCCTCTTCTGGGAATGATGTGTTATCTGCTGTTGCTTCTGAAACAATGAAAAATATATGGGAAGAATGCATCATCACTATTGTATGTATAATTTGCAGTGATATAAAAACAGTACTCATATAATTAACATCCATTCAGTACAAAACCGAGAGAAAGACAAGTAATATAAAGAAAGTGGGAACTTTGGAGTGGAAGTTGGGAGAATGAAAAGGTGAAATGAAATAAAGAGGGTGAATGAAAGCGCTTAAGAACTGATGACTAAGTGTACTATAATTTTCTGGTTTCCGGTCACAATTCAAAGTGTTGGTAATGACCTTTAAAGCCCTACATGGCATTGGGCCAGAATACATCCGGAACTGCCTTCTACCGCACGAATCCCAGCGGCCGATAAGGTCCCACAGAGTTGGCCTTCTCCGGGTCCCGTCAACCAAACAATGTTGTTTGGAGGGTCCCAGGGGAAGAGCCTTCTCTGTGGTGGCCCCGGCCCTCTGTAATCAACTCCCCCCAGAGATTAGAATGGCCCCCACCCTCCTTGTCTTTCGTAAATTACTCAAGACCCACCTTTGTCGCCAGGCATGGGGGAGTTAAGATATTCCTTCCCCTAGTTATGCATGGTATGTTTGTGTGTATGTTTGGTTTTTATGATAAGGGTTTTTAGTTGTTTTATTAAATTGGATTGTTACATGTTGTATTTATCATTGTTGTTAGCCGCCCCGAGTCTGCGGAGAGGGGCGGCATACAAATCCAATAAATAAATAAGTAAGTAAGTAAGTAAGTAAGTAAGTAAGTAAGTAAGTAAGTAAGTAAGTAAGTAAGTAAATAAATAAATAAATAAATAAATAATAGGGGTTCTAATATGTCAATAGTGAAAATGAATAAAAGATATCAATATAACATATTGCATGTACTCACCGTAGCTAGAATTACATTCGCACCAGTTTGGAAACAAAGTAACATACTCTCAGATGAAGCAATAATTAGGAAAATACTTGAATGTGCTGAAATGGATAAAATGACCATGGAGCTAAGAGAGAGAGATGATTCGGACGACTATGAAGTATGGAATAAAATGTACAGTTGACTCAAAATCAAAAAGCTTAAATTAGAACTGATAAAACTTATATTGGAGTAATTAAATAGTATATTGGAGTAATTAAATAGTAACAACTTAGAGATGTAAATACATATGTATTTCATTTGTGTATATGAATAATCAATATTATTAGAATTGTTAAATTGTATGTTACTATAATGTTTGTATACGATATGAGGATTGAGAAGTATATGGATTGGAAGGTAGTATAGAGTGGAGACTTACAAAAGCAAATTATATATACTGATATTGAACTCTGTAAAATGATTATATATAATATATATTATAGATTTTGTTATATTTTGTTTTGTTATGTTATGTTTTTTGGGAAGGGGTTTTATTTGTGGTTGTTTTAATGTTGTTTTTAAAAATAAAACTGTTTAATAAAAACTATTTTTTTAAAAAAAAAAACTAATTTGCGCCAACAACGAAGATAAGATCAAAGGAAGGATAAAGATAAAGAAGTGTAGATTTGACGTAAGGAAGATAATACAAGGAAGTAAATCTTATGTTTTGAAAAGCAGCACCATAAATCTGATTTCCCCCCCCCATTTCTTCCTCTTTCTCCTCAGTTACTCATTCAAGGTGACAAGGTAAAGAAAACTCAGGTATAAAACAGGAGATAATAATAATAATAATAATAATAATAATAATAATAATAATAATAATAATAATTTATTAGATTTGTATGCCGCCCCTCTCCGAAGACTTGGGGCGGCTCACAACAATGATAAAAACAATATTATAATGGCACAAATCTAATATTAAAAAACTAAAAACCCTATCATAATTAATAAAACAGCACATACATACCAAACATAAATTATAATAAGCCTGGGGGAAAGATGTCTCAAATCCCCCATGCCTGTTGGTATAGGTGGGTCTTAAGTAGTTTACAGAAGACAAGGAGGGTGGGAGCAGTTCTAATCTCTGGGGGGAGTTGATTTCAGAGGGCCAGGGCCACCACAGAGAAGGCTCTTCCCCTGGGGCCCACCAGACGACATTGTTTAGTCGACGGGACCTGGAGAAGGCCAACTCTGTGGGACCTTATTGGCCGCTGGGATTTGTGCGGTAGCTGGGATTCGTGCGATAGCAGGCGGTTCCAGAGGTACTCTGGTCCAATGCCATGTAGGGCTTTATAGGTCATGACCAACACTTTGAATTGTGACCGGAAACTGATACAGCAAGCAAATACAGTGTCTGTGCACGGGGTCTGTAAAGGACTCAAATGCCTATCCACTAACTGACCGTTGGCCACCTCCAACAATGTGTGTCACATTGTGTTTCATGATTTTAATAAAATTGAACTCTGAAGATCAATCCGTATTTTCACTTCTTTGCTTTCTGAAAAATTCTCTTAGATTCTGCATCTATCTTTCTTGCATTTATTTTCTTAATCTCTCTTTCTCACTCTGTATCTCCATTCTCCAGCTTTATTCACTTATTTTTCTTGTGAAATGAATGGGGGGGGAGGCACTTTTGAATCTTCAGCAACGAAGTTCAATGCTGAAGATCAGAAAATAAAATATTTCCCATTGCTCTCAAGGGGGCCAAGATGCAAATCTTTGTTCTTGAATGCTTCCCCCCAGTGACTTCCACTTGTTTGTGGCTGTTAGTAGCTTCTTTATCTCATCTGCCTCAGCTTGCTCGTATGTTAAGTTAGAGCATTCAGGTATGAAAAATGATTTGCCGTGTAATACATATACGGTCTGTGTTCTGTCTGGGTCACTCCAGAAGCCAATACCAACCCAAAAAGAGAAGCCAGACACACTGGTAAAAGGCAAAGGCAGTTTATATAATTCAAAGAAAACACACGTAACAGAAAATGTCCTTACAAACAGGAAAAACGCTGGAACTTCAAATATATACACAAAGCGAATAGTCCATGAAGCAATACCAGATTCTTGCTGCCAAGACGAAGCTGTAGATAGCAAACATACGCCTCCCACGAGTCTTCCAGACTGCGAGGCCACAAGCCAAGATCAGAGACACTGAGACTCAAAACAGGTCACCGCAACTCCAATTGATAACACTCCACATGGCTTCAAGGCCTTGCCTGCCTTTTAAACCCTGCTGATGAGGACCACACCCAAACCCAGCTGTTTCTATTTCTTTAACTGCTCCTTTCGTTGCTGTGAACGTCTCTGTCTTATGTCAATGACAGCTTGTGCGTCATCACCTAATGACTCCAAGCTACTGGCTGGGGAGAGCCCCCCCCCCCCCCGGGGCTCTCATGCTGTTCTCCTTCATCCCATTCCTGACTCTCCTCTCCCCCATCCGACTGTTCAGCCCCCTCCTCTCCGCTGTCATCCTCCTCCGGGCATGGAGCCAGCAGAGACACAGCTGGTCCCTGAGCAGCCTCAGGCTGAATCACAACAGGTCTGTTGGCACATCCTGTTGCCAAGAGTTGGGCAATTTTTTAATCAGACAATGCCATCTGCATGGGCCTTTATCAAGTGGTGGGATCCTGCTGATTTAACAACCAGTTCGGTGATAGTTGTGCAATTTAAGGAAAACGTATCTTCCTCATTGCTGCTGGGGAAGAAACATAGCTCAGGCATGGCAATCCGCTCTTCTGAATGAATCAGCTGAGAAGATATAGGTCAGTAAAGTGTAAGTGGGGACCCAACTGATCCTCAGAGTGAAACGGTTCACTCCCAGCTGATCCGGTTTGCCTGAACTGCTCCAAACCGGTGGAATCCCACCCCTGCCTTTATCATGGCCTGGAATTGCGGGATAAAATTGGGGTGGTGCAGCAGGTAGAGTGCTGTACTGCAGGCCACTGACACTGACTGTAGATCTGTAGGTCAGCGGTTCAAATCTCACCACCGGCTCAAGGTTGACTCAGCCTTCCATCCTTCCGAGGTGGGTAAAATGAGGACCCGGATTGTGGGGGGCAATGTGCTGGCTCTGTTAAAAAGTGCTATTGCTACCATGCTGTAAGCTGTCCTGAGTCTAAAGAGAAGGGTAATATAAAAATTGAATAAACAAATAAACAAACAAACACATACATACATACATACATACATACATACATACATACATACATACATACATACATACATAAAGCCACTTTAGGACACCAATTTTCCATGTTTCTTTAAACTCATTGACACCCCTAGAACAGCCTCATGGGAACCTTCAAAGTCACCTCAAATCAGATCATAGACCTTCCTACAAGAAGCAAAAAGAAACAGAACACCAAATACAAGCTGAATAAACAAGACCTTGCAGACAACCCTCACTCCATAAAAGACCTTGGAATACTCATATCAAATGACCTAAGTGCCAAAGCCCACTGCAACAACATCGCCAAAAAGGCTTCAAGAGTTGTTAGCCTAATCCTACGTAACTTCTGCTCCGGTAATCTCACACTACTAACCAGAGCATACAAAACTTTTACCAGACCAATCCTTGAATACAGCTCATCTGTCTGGAACCACACTGGATTTCAGATATAAACACTCTAGAAAATGCCCAGAGATATTTTACTAGAAGAGCCCTCCACTCCTCTACTCACAACAGAATATCCTACACAACTACACTTACAATCATTTAGAAAGCTTAGAACTATATCACCATAAACATGAGCTAAGCATAGCCCATACAATCATGTGCTACAACGTCCTTCCCGTCAACGACTATTTCAGCTTCAACCACAACAACACTCAAGCACAAAACAGATACAAACTTAAAGTAAACCACTCTAAACTCGACTGCAGGAATATAACTTTAGTAATCGAGTAGTTCATGCATGGAACTCACTACCAGACTCTGTAGTATTATCACCTAACCCTCAAAACTTTACCCTTAGACTATCCACTGTTGGCCTATCCTGATTCCTAAGAGGTCAGCATTTGGTTTTTGTATACCATAGGAGCATTGCAACCAACATTTTTATGTTACCTTACCTGATAATAAAACATCTGCTAGAAAATAACCAAGCTTAGAGAACTAAGAAGAATACAGCAGTTCAACCCATATTATTTATTATTATTATTTATTAGATTTGTATGCTGCCCCTCTTCGTAGACTTGCCCCTCTCCTATATTCCCTGCTTTTGGAAATTTTGTATTGAATTGTGGTATAAGAATGTGAGATAAATGAAGACATAAACACAAGCAAGATGCTTTTTCTTTGATCTTTGAAGTTCTTATCCTATTAAATTATATCCTTTGGGATTAGGCGGCATAGAAGTCTAGATAGATGGATAGATAGATGGATAGAAAGATAGATAGATAGATAGATAGATAGATAGATAGATAGATAGATAGATAGATATTCCAAAGGGGATTAAATATAAGTATAAATCAACACTTTGAACCTTCCCTTAATCTTGATCCATGGCATAACTCAACCCTTGATGTATCAGAATAATTGCTTATCAGGAGAACAATAGATTCTCCCTATTGGTTAACCATATCAGTGATGGGCTGGTGGAGATACTGTCTGGATGCTAATTGACTAATTACAGAGCAATGCCATACTTTGCATAACTATGCATAGTTTCTAGAGCCCTAGTAAAAATCATTATGTTATGCTGCTTTGCACCTGGTCTATTTAGCTCAAAATCCTGATTTGTCTTTTCAACCCAGCTTTCAGAAAATTAGAAAATATAGCTTGGATCATCTTCTCTAAAAAATATGTATTCTCAGACTAGAAAGCTATTGGGCCTCACACTACAGGCCTGTTCAACTGATACTAGATTTTATTCATTTCCTTCCCTTAATAGTCCCCCACTTTACACACAGCAAATGTTTATTGCCGATCATATAATTCCTTTGCCCTGAAAATACTATTCATAAATACAGGTTTTTATTCGTGTTCAAGTACTATGAACTTAGTATCAAGAAACATTAAATTGAATATAGAGTGGTACCTCTACTTACAAACTTAATTCGTTCTGTGACCAGGTTCTTAAGTAGAAAAGTTTGTAAGAAAAAGCATTTTTCCCCATAGGAATAAATGTAAAAGCAAATAATGCATATGATTGGGGAATACACAGGTAGGGTGGAGGCCCTGTTTCCTCCCAGGAGATTCTTAGAGAGGCCCAATGGAGGCTTCTCATCTCCTTTTCTGGCCCTGTTTCCTCCCAGAAGATTCCTAGAGAGGCCCCACAGAGGCTTCTCCCCACCTTTCCTAGCTGTGTTTCCTCTCAGGAGATTCCTAGAGAGGCCCCACAGAGGCTTCTCCCCACCTTTCCTGGCTCTGTTTCCTCTCAGGAGATTCCTAGAGAGGCCCCACGGAGGCGTCTCCCTGCCTTTTCCGGGTACAGTTTTGGAGGCTTGGGTTTATAAGTGGAAAATTGGTCTTGAGAAGAGGCAAAAAAATCTTGAACACCCGGTTCTTATCTAGAAAAGTTTGTAAGTAGAGGCCTTCTTAGGTAGAGGTACCACTGTATGCTTATGTGGATATTCTTGACTTTATGTTTGTATGTTTTATTTATTTGAATTCAAAGCATTTTGGGGGTTATATATTTAGTATATGAATCAAAAGAAGCTTTCAGAACATAGTAACGATTTTACCAGGGGTAACATCCTGGTCTCATCAAAGATGGGTTTAAAATTCCCACTGAGATGGATGTAGCCAGAAATTGGCTTTAGGCAATCAGACCCTTTAATCTTTTACCAGTTTGATTGACAACTGCTAGAATCTTCAAAATTTTGCACACCACTGTTGATATCTGCCTACTGAATTTCTAATGAGGCAGAGAAATTTCTAACTTCTCTCTGCCTTTCTCTTTCTCTTGTGAAAATATGGAGATTTTTGTTTTAACCATATAACGAGACTACTCACCATCTCTTAGATCATCTTTCCCAAACAAATCTAAGTTAATAATATTAACTAAAATCTACTTCATGCACTTAGAAAAGGAAACAATTCTGTCTTGGATCAAATAAATCTGTTGGCCTTCAAGGAGCCACAAAACCATTTGTTATTCTTTCTTTTTTTAAAAAAAAATTGGCTTTTCCTCTTAGAGCTTCTTTCCAAACTCAAGAGGCCCCGTGTGGACTTAAATCCTTTCCTCCTGAATTTAATTCATCTTAAGATGACAATCATGGATCTCAGTGGTATATATGAGGGCTTGCAATGATGATTAACAAAGGCATGTTGCTATTCTGAAGCGCAATGAAGTATGAAATTAAACATTTTCCCTCCCATATTGGGAACAGAGTTTTGAAGAGAACATTGTTTTATTGAAAAATCAGCTTTGTGCAGTGATTGAGTTCTTCTTAAGCCACAGACTTCTCTCGAAACAGACAGGCATATTCTTTTACTTATTTATATAGCATAAATTCTGCTACTCTGGTCTTGTATGCTTACCTGAAATTAAGTTCACAGTACAACGTGGGCCTTATATCAGTGTAAATGTGATTGCTGAAAAGTAATCCAATTATTTCAGAACTACAGTTTACATTACAACTCAAGGATTTTTCTACCATATTTCAACCTTCACCCTTTGGGGTATTTTTGTTTAATGTATCACCCAGCTTGAGAGCTTTCTGACAATTTTATAACTTTTTGCTTGATCCTACAAAAAGGCAAGATCCTAACAATGTTTAGGTATTGTCATTTGAATGAGTCAACACAGCTGCAAATATTTTATAAATAGATCAATTCATTTCAAATGCTTAGTTTTATGGCAACATTCATATGGAAAAATCATGAAGTGGCAGATGGTTGAGATTGCTTAGTTTGTTTTAATTCCTTTATACTTCTGGTTGCCTATTTATAGCAAGTATGTCTGTGAATGAATGAATGTTTGCTTTGCTCAAAGGTTGGTTAACCTATGATTCGTTTTAGTACTTTTACCTTGAGCTAAACCAGAGGTGAAATCAGTGAAGGGCTACCAATTTTTTTACTACCATACTGTGGGTGTGGCTTATGCAGGATGCCCTACATTTTCTTTCAACATCCTTCAGTGCAAATTGGGTGCTCTGGGGTGGAGCTCCATTTTTGCTACCCCATTGCATTCCCCCTCATCCGGGCAGTAGCCCACCCCTGGGTGAAATGCCCCCGGTTCACTTGTGCCTGTCAGTCATCAAAGAGCAGGTCACAAAGGGAGCATGAGGCTCCGCCTACCTACTCAGATGCTGCCATTTGGGTTCTTTTACCATCTGTGCATGCACAAAGCATTCTGTATATGCGCAGAAGGTAAAAGAACTCAAATGGCGGCGTCTGGGTGAGCGGGTGGAGCCTTGCACTCCATTCACCACTGACTCTCTGACAACTAACAGGCAGGAGTGAACCAAGAGCATTTCAGCCCTGAGTAAAACCCTCTTATACAGTGAAGGGCTGCAAAAAAATTTTACTACCACGCTGTAGGTGTGGCTTATTTTGTGGGTGTGGCTTGCTAGTCATGTGACCATGTGGGAGTGGCTTGATGAAGTTCTTAGGCTTATATTCCAGCAGTTTACTGTTTTTTTCTACATACGTTTTAAATCAATTAAGTATATTTACTATAATTTGTTCTTATTTAATGACACAGTTATCTTACCACTTAAGCCTAGACTAAACTTATACATGATAAAGAAAAAAGAGAGAAAAGAAAGAGAGAGAGAAAAAAGGAAAGGTAAAAGAAAGGGGGGAAAAGAGAAAGGAAGAAATACTAGTGGTCAACTATTTCCGTTGGGGCACATATTTTGTTTAAAGTCAAGAAAGATCTTCAAACATGCAACATCCATTCAAGACGGGCAAGCCTTTGAGCATACAGATGCAGGTGCCTTGTTGACATTGTTGTTCTCCCTTTACAGCACGGGTATCAAACCCGATGACTGAGTGTGACATATCACAATGTTTTTTTGCCTTTATGGAGCTGGTGTGGAGGCAGCCTGACAGACTTGCATCTACAGGAAAAAATATTTTTTTATTATTATTATTATTATTATTATTATTATTATTATTATTATTATTTATTAGATTTGTATGTCGCCCCTCTTCGAAGACTTGGGGTGGCTCATAACATAACAGTGATACAATGCATTACAAATCCAATACAGTAGTACCTCTAGATACGAGCTGCTCCACATGCGAGTATTCCAAGTTACGAGCCACGACACGAGCGAAATTTCTGTTCTACACCCGAGCTCAAATTCGGTATATGAGCCGAGCTTCCACTAGGCGGCGCAAGAATCCTTGCTTCTGGTTATCTCGGCGTGAAAAACAAATTCTAAAGGCATTCGTTCGAGATGCAAGTTGATCGACTTACGAGCTCGGGTCTGGAACAAATTAAACTCGTATGTCGAGGTACCACTGTAGTAGAAAAATAGTAGAAAAATAAAATCAATTTAAAAAACATTAATGACATAGTAAAATCCCTAACTATACAATCATACACATTCAACCTAATCCGTCATACAGTAAGGCCGAAAATGTAACAAAAAAGGGGGAGAAAGGTGGTAATTATCCCCGCGCCTGGCGACAATGATGGGTCTTCAACATTTTACGGAAGGCGAGGAGGGTGGGGGCTGTTTGAATCTCTGGAGGGAGTTGATTCCAGAGGGCCAGGGCCACCACAGAGAAGGCTCTTCGCCTGGGTCCCGCCAGTCAACATTGTTTAGTTGACGGGTCCCGGAGAAGGCCAACTGTTTGGGACCTAATTGGCCACTGGGATTCGTGTGCTGGGTAAGGACTGGAGTATTCCTGACAACCAGCAATGGTTGAGGATTCATCCTGGAATGCAGAGCAAATGTAGCCTTCTTTCTCCTCTCATGGTAAACTGAGGACTTTTTAATGTCCAGATCTTGGTTGGCGACTGATTTGAAAACATTGCGATATTTCATTCTCCTTCTCCCATTCATCTCCATGATTCTTGTCCTATTTTTAGCCTCACGGTCTTTAATATTTGCAGAAAAAAGGAACAACCTTTCTCCAAAATCTTCACCATTTTCTGCTATTTTTCCCTTTCTTGTAATTCCTCCTTTATATACATACATACATACATACATACATACATACATACATACATACATACATACATACATACATATACTTTTTAATTCCTATTTTCGTCCTTGCCAGTTTTGTCTGAATTGCTAGTTCAGATTTTAGCGCAAGAAAGGATGGGAAAATAAATAAGCAAGGGAATTTTTCTATGCGTAAAGAAGTCTTTGGAAACAGATGCTCTCTAAAACGTTTCCTATCTAGGCACTCAAATAAGTTGCTGATGCTGATAATATCCCCTTTATATTTAGCTGAAAAGGAATAATGGATTGCAGTTTGCCATTTCCTCCGTATTGCGTGCAAAATGCTTTGTTAGATATCATAAGCTCTTTAGCTCTAGTTACCAACACATGTATTCTAATAAAATATTCATTTGAAAAAACCACATTGGGGAAAAAACAGATTTACACAAGTCCACTGAGAAGGCAGAAAAAAAGAGGTACTGTAAAATACATAAACACTACTGAGCTATACCATATATATCCGAAGGGATACTAATAATGATTTTTAACACAGCACAGTATATCTTTTTTTTTAAAGAAAAAAAAATCTGTAAGAGCTTCCATTTGTTCAGGGTAAAGTCTTCTGACTATTTTAATAGACCATGTATTTATTTATTTTTATTTATTTATTTTGTCCAACACACAATGAGGGTTTTAGTGAGTATATATCTATATACACAGAGTAAAATGCATGATGAAGGTTATAGAGGAGATACTCATAGTAAAATATATCTAAGAAATAATAGAAAAGAAGGTATAGTAATAGAACATATCAATGAAAGAATAGAAGAAGAGATATAGGAATAGAAGAAAGGTATAGGAGATATAGGAGAGCAATAGGACAGGGGACAGAAGGCACTCTAGTGCACTTGTACTCGCCCCTTATTGACCTCTTAGGAATCTGGATAGGTCAACCGTAGATAATCTAAGGGTAAAGTGTTGGGGGTTTGGGGATGACACTATGGAGTCCGGTAATGAGTTCCACGCTTCGACAACTCGGTTACTGAAGTGATATTTTTTACAGTCAAGTTTGGAGCGGTTAATATTAAGTTTAAATCTGTTGTGTGCTCTTGTGTTGTGGTGGTTGAAGCTGAAGTAGTCGCCGACAGGCAGGACGTTGCAGCATATGATCTTGTGGGCAATACTTAGATCTTGTTTAAGGCGTCTTAGTTCTAAACTTTCTAGGCCCAGGATTGAAAGTCTAGTCTCATAGGGTATTCCGTTTCAAGTGGAGGAGTGAAGGGCTCTTCTGGTGAAGTAGTGCTATTGAGGTTAACTGGGGGAAAAAACACCTCATCCGTAGGTTCACAAGAACTGGTCTTGGGCCACCTTGAGGCCAAATAACCTTTGCCTCAAATATCAGAATCAGGGAAGTGGCAATAACGCAGACAAAGTTTCCAGACAAAGTTTTGATCTGTCAAGATCATCTTAAGTTTCTTCATGAATAATTGAGCCAGAACATTGCCTAAGCATTGCACAAACATTTCCATTGTTTAAGGGTAAAGCACAATGGAAAGAATCTATTCAATCCCAGATGAACCAGAGCCTAATGGCTTATTCTTCCATATAGCATGACCATTGATTTCCTATTCTATTCTATTCTATTCTAGTCTATTCTAGTCTAGTCTAGTCTATTCTAGTCTAGTCTAGTCTATTCTATTCTAATCTATTCTAGTCTAGTCTAGTCTATTCTAGTCTAGTCTAGTCTTTCTTCTGTTCTATTCTATTCTATTTATTCTGTTCTCTCCTTCTCCTTCTCTCCACTACCATACTCTACTTTACCTTACTTTTCTTCATCATTTGAAGAAGAGTAGTAAAGAATGTCATGGTCAGGCTCTTAGAGGGAGTGAATCATCAAATACTGTAACTTTCTATTGGTATTTCTGTTCTTTTTCATAGTAACTTGTTAGCCTTTATGTTACTATATTTACTTAATCTTCTCATGAATGATCCCCCTCTTACTATTTTTTAAAAATATGTATAATTTTTGTTTTGGTTTTTTTATTTGTTTTTGTGCTGATCTATGACCTTAATTAATTTAACCAACACACATATTTATCTAACTTCGTTTTGAATCCTTGTTGATAAAGATGCTTGCTGTCATTTTTTTTAAAACCACAGATATCCTAAGTATCAAAACAAATAGGATTGTTTTTTTAAAAATCTATACAGAATTTCACCAGAACTTACGTGACCTATCGATGTGGCTTGTTTAGTAATAGTTATTCTGTTACCTGAATTACCTTGAGATAGGATGGGTATAAAGTTTATGAATGAATGAATGAATGAAATATTCCAGTTATGCTATTGATATGTTGTGAGCTGCCCCGAGTCCATGGAGAGGGGCGGCATGCAAGTCCAATTAATAAATAAAAATAAATAAATAAATAACTGCTACCTTAAATATCGAGAAAGTGAGGATCTAACATAAAATGATTCAGTAGATTCTCAATTATGTGGCCATAATAGATACTCATTGAACAGTCTCAATTCTATTTTCCCTAGAATGTTAATACAAAACCGGTAATCTGTTTCTTTGACAGATCAGTCACAGTAAAACAAACAAACAAATCACTACCACAAACGCGACAGCATAATCTTTCCAGAATCAGCCAATTTTCTATTTCACTCTACATATGTAGTTGTGGCAGCTTTTACATCTATAAGAACAATTCTTTTTTTCCTATTTAATCACAAGGAAGTAAACACAACTAATATAATGATGTGACTAAAGTAGGTCTACATTGCAACTTCTCTATGAAGTAATGGTTATAGTTTTATTTTACACTTGAGTAAACAAAACAATTGCATATTCCCTCCTTCCTTCCTTCCTTCCTTCCTTCCTTCCTTCCTTCCTCCCTCCCTCCCTCCACCTCCCTCTTTCTCTTTCTCTCTCTCTTTTTTCTCTTCTCTTCTCTATTCTCTCTCTTTATCTTTCTTTCTTGACTGGAACACGATTATATATTCAATTTGTCTTTAGATTTCATTCCCCTTTAGGCTGAAATTTTCTAAGGGCCTCTTCCTGTTTTGCCAATATAACTCTTCCCCATTGCATGAAAATAAACCCTAAAGTCTAATAGTTCTTGGAAATGTGCAATTGTTTTGTTTACTCAAGTGTAAAATGAAATTATATCCATTACTTCATAGAGAAGTTGCAATGTAGACCTTATTAATTAAAAGTTACTTCATTATACTTTGGAATGTGCAGACCTCAATGAGATGATAAATTCTCAATTTGAAAAGAATTAAACCTTTTTTCTTTCAGATATCTAGTTGACTAAATTAAAAGGTCCGTGTTTATTTTTTTTTATGGCAGAAACATTTTAAAACTATTCTCTTTGTTTAAACATAAACTATTTTTTTTTTAACAAACAGTATTAAGTTACTGGTACTATGACCTGTTACATTTGCTCCTATCCTAGATGCAAGCTACTTGCCTTGTTTTACTTTTAGAGGGGAGAACTCTGCATTATACTATATCAGTGCTTTTCAAATTTGACAACTTTAAGATGTGAGAACTTCAATTCCCAGAATTCCCCAGCCAGAATATACATCTTAAAGATGTCAAGTTTTAAAAATACTACTCTAAATAAAACAGGGCATATATGATTGCATTACAACTCTCAACACATCAATTTACACTGCGCCACTTACAGTATGCAGAATCCATGTTGCTTAGACTTTTAGAGTATGGCTGCTCCACATCTACCTTATTTTCAAGTGGATGGGATAGCCACCACTTATCTGCTACCATTTAGCTGTTATTTCTTTGGATTTGCACAACCTAGCAAGTATCATTATTTTAAGTTTACCAAAAATAGCAAGGTTTGATACTGTTTTATATTATTATTATTATTATTATTATTATTATTATTATTATTATTATTATTATTCATTAGATTTGTATGCCGCCCCTCTCCGTAGACTCGGGGCAGCTCACAGCAATAGTAAAAAAACAATATACAATAACAAATCTAATAATTAAAATATCTAAAAAAACCCTTAGGTGGGTTTTAAGGAGTTTACGAAAGGCAAGGAGGGTGGGGGCAATCCTAACCTCTGAGGGGAGCTGGTACCAGAGGGTCGGGGCCACCACAGAGAAGGGTCTTCCCCTGGGTCTCGCCAGACAACATTGTTTAGTCAACGGGACCCGGAGAAGGCCAACTCTGTGGGACCTAACTGGTCGCTGGGATTTGTGCGACAGAAGGCGGTCTCGGATATATTCTATAGTTATTTTAAAATTATCTATCTGTCTGTCTGTCTGTCTGTCTGTCTGTCTGTCTGTCCGTCCATCCCTCCCTCCCTCCCTCCCTCCATCCATCCATCCATCCATCATGTATCATCTAGCTATCGTTTTCCATAAATAGAATATAGGTTTGTGCATACACACACACACATACATATACAATTTATTGGTCAACAGCTCCAAGTCCAATAAGATATAAAAATAAATATTTATTTATTAAAATAAAGAGGCATAAAAGAAGAGCAGAAAACAATCCTTTTCTAATGCTATAACATGATCATGACCATCAACAATTCAATTCATTCTCAGTTTTTTGTTAAATTCTGAAGTCACTAAACATATGTTTATTATGTTCCTCGGTTGGTTATGGTTAAGGAAATCTAGTGCTTTTGTTACCAACTGGATTAGTATACAAAGTGAATTGAATAAATCGTAATTGAGATAAATGATAGGAACAGTGTTTGAAAGACATTTTGATTAAAACTACAAAAGTCAATGGGAATTCTCCATCAGGTACATATTCTTACAGTAGGACCAATAATGATAATAATTATACTTCATATCTCAACTAGTTTGACTGTTGATCTATTTTTGATGCTTACAGGTTTGCCTCATCAGAGTTTTATGAAACTAACTTAAAGTTAGTTGAAAAGGGAAATCACAGAAATGAAAATAGCCATATCTGAACTCTGTTTGAACCAAAGTTTCAAAGCTTGAGAACAAGTCAGCTTCTCGGCCAACGTCACATAGGAAAGGATATGCAAAAGCATGAATAGGTGGGTTGCTTATATATCTCTGTCATACATATACAAGCATCCTACTCTATATGCAAGCAAAACCTACTCTATATGCAAGCAAAACCTCACTGCAAAACCTCACTGCAATAAATTAACAATTCAATTCATTCTCAGTTTTTTTTTAAATTCTGAAGTCACTAAACATATGTTTATTATGTTCCTCGGTTGGTTATGATTAAGGAAATCTAGTGCTTTTTTACCAACTGGATTAGTATACAAAGTGAATTGAATAAATGGTAATTGAGATAAATGATAGAAACAGTGTTTCAAAGACTAACAATGTCATCTGGCGGGGCCCAGGGGAAGGAGCCTTCTCTGTGGGGGCCCCGACCCTCTGGAACCAGCTCCCCCCTGAGATTAGGATTGCCCCCACCCTCTCTGCCTTTCGTAAACTCCTTAAGACCCACCTCTGCCGTCAGGCATGGGGGAACTAAAACACCTCCCCCTTGCCCATGCTGTTTTGTTGATTGATTGACTGTGTGCCTGTTTTTTATATACTGTATATTGGGATTGTTTTATGAAATTACTAATTTTAAATTGTAATTAGATTGGTGGGCATTGGATTTGTTATTGTGTACTGTTTTTTATTATTGTTGTGAGCCGCCCCGAGTTTTTGGAGAGGGGCGGCATATAAATCCAAAAAATCTAATCTAATCTAATCTAACAAGAAAGTATCTCAGAAAAGGGAGAAAGCACAAATACTTCCATTTCTTCAGACCAACTAAATGTAGAAAATATGTGAGATAATTGATGATCCAGGAGCCAATAGATTGTTCTGTAAAAACAGCCTCATTCTAAAATGTCAAGTATGTTTCAGCAATCAAGAAGAGTCCCATTCAAGAGTAAGATAATCATCTCATGAGCATGCTCTAATTGCAGCTGGTGGGTGGTTTGATTAATGCTGACCACACAAGGGCAAGTGTAGCTCATAGCTCAGAATAAATCTTCTGTTTAATTATGAACAGTCTAGGTAAATCAGGATGAGAAGGATACACTCATAATACAGATAGGTTGCAAATTAGGGGGATGAGGGAGATTCATACTTCAGGGCTGAGATGGAAATGTCTTCTCAGCTCCTTCATTTGAGGGCTAATAAGTTGGGTGTGCAGGTTAATTCTGCCAACTGCCAGTAGTTCGATTCTCACCAATGTCCTCTATCTTGGGCCTCCCAGAGATCATGCGCATGACCATACCACATCTCGGACATCAACACCCTTGAAAACGTCCAAAGATATTTCACCAGAAGAGCCCTTCACTCCTCCACTCAAAACAGAATACCCTACGAAAATAGACTAACAATCCTGGATCTAGAAAGCTTAGAACTACGGTGCCTGAAACACGATTTAAGTATTGCCCACAAGATCATATGCTGCAACGTCCTACCAGTCAATGACTACTTAGGCTTCAACCGCAACAACACAAGTGCATGCAACAGATTCAAACTTAATATTAACCGCTCCAAACTTGACTGTAAAAAATATGACTTTAACAATCGAGTTGTCGAAGCGTGGAACTCATTACCAGACTCAATAGTGTCAATCCCTAACCCCCAACATTTCTCCCTTAGACTATCCACGATTGACCTCTCCAGGTTTTAAACTTCCTCCCTTGTCCATCACATTAAAAAACAGGGCACGAAATTGACTTTGAAAAAACTAAATTACTTTCCAAAACAGAAAATTTATATAGAAGAATTACTATGGAAGCTATAGAGATTGAGAAACACCCCCTCTGCATGAACAAAAGGGATGATACGTCCCGCCTACCAGAGATTTGGAAACCAGCCTTAAACAAAAAAACATTTCATAATAATCACCATGTCAATCCTTCAAGTAATTGTGATTCCACCAACCAATCAAATCACTAAAACATAGTCACCCAATCTATTTGCTACATTCAAACCAAATCTCCACCCCTAACACTATATATAAGGAAGAAATGGCAGTTGCAAACATTCCATATTTACAACAGCACGAAGCTTAAAACTTCAGCCTGATGATGGTGAATGTGATTTCACCGAAACGTCGCATAAAAAGCTCTCCATGACATGGAGCTAGGTTGATTGTAGAAACTGCTATCATCAGTGGTTTTGTGTGTTCCAGCAGATCTGGTGGAATAGGCATGCTGATGGAATGGGAATGCTAGAGAAAGCAATATCCATAGTGTTCTGCTGGGCTCTCTGCTAGGAGCCTCCCGAAAATTCAAGGGTACAAATTTCAGACACACACATGTTTGAAAATTCAAAACAATGTTCTTTATCCCAAAAGTCAAAATAATGAAAGCACTCTTTTTATATTGCAAAGAGCACTCATCCCAAAACAACCGGGTAGTCTGTACAATTAACCTTAAGTAGTCATTAAATACTTAGCTAGCAGCTGTGAAGAAACTTCACACCCCTTCTTCTTCCAACGAAGTGAGACACACACACACACACACACACACACACGCACACACATTGCTCTGCTTTGTTTTCAAAGGCGTGAAAAATCAACAAGCAAAGTCCAGAAACCAGCAACACAGGATTCCTGACGAACTGCGATCAGATACTTTTCCACAACAGCCAAACCCACATGCTGCAGTCCTAATTACTGGAGCCCCACCCAAACACAGGTGGCCGCTCTTATCTCCTGTAATATGTCCTTACTTGGTCTCTTCTACGCATAATTCTGCTCTTGCGTGGGTCCAAGACGTCTTCATCCGAATCAATGGAAGATAAGGGAGATTGACTGCCTGGGCTGTGTGCCAAGCCCCCCTCTGCCGAGTCACTCCCACCTTCTTCTTCGTCCAAGGAAACTAAACTCTGAACTGACTCTGTCGGCAATAACACAGGCCTGTGACATGTTGAATTTTCCCCTGTATCCACCTCCACATTCCCTGGGGCAGGAGCTGGGCCAGAGCCAACCACAACACATAGTGGATCCAGAAAGCATTTCTTTTGTGTCATGGTGCAATATCCCCCCTCCAAAAATCATATATCTGCAATTCCATAACCCTTTCAGAAGGTTGTGAAGACTTCACAATGGTTTGGGAATGTTAATTACTGGAGGTCTTGCATGAGTGTATTTGATAAGTGGGAATTAAAGCTTATTCAATCTTCAATTTCATTTCCTTTTGGTTTTAAAGTAGTGTGATGCTTTCATTTTCATCACCATCTAGATGGATGGGCAGCTATAAATTGCCTAAATAGATAGATAAATAAGGAGGAAAATGAGAACAGAGGAGGCTAAGCTTCAATAAGATTTCAATATAACTCTTTGCTGGAAGGTATTTGGGAAATATTTGATGCTCTATTCTATTTTTTTCTAGATATAAATGCAACGTATGCTTGAATATGACTGGAAAATATTCATAGTTTTTGCAATAGATCAATCGATAAAGGTTACTATTGAATATAGTTCCATCTAGTGGCTGAAAATGCTAATTTCATCAGTTGCTTAGATGATAAAATCAAAGAAGGGCATGATGGGAATGCACATTTGTTTCATAAGAAACCAATAAAGAAATCAGATTGGAAGTAAATTGACAACATTTTGATTATAGAGGTATATCACATTTATCAAATCTCATAAGGCTGGGCTGAAACAAAACTCGCTCAAAGCAATTTTCTTCAGAACTTTCTGAGGAAAGTTTCTAAGACTGTATTTGTTGGGGAATTGAAACATTTGGAAAATTTACTTCGTATTTTTTAACCTGAAGGACAATATTCAATAGCATAGATTTCTAAACTACACATAAATAATGATTAGGCATGTGCCATCAATTCTACTTCCCATGGCAGCTAATCTAAATCATAGTAGTGTTTATAATACAAAACCAGATCCATAACATCTACTAATAACGTGTATTTCTTCTGCTTGATGAACTAATGTCTTTAAAAAGTAATAATAATACTGCAAGCTATCATCGTTAATTTTGATCAACTCGAAAAAAGTACATATCCTCTTCTTAAGAAAATCTTCTGAATTTTAATGGGATTTGTACAGAAGCCTACTCCACACTGGCTCTGAGGATCGGAGAGGTTAGGAGGTGCCTGGCTATCCTTGTTTCATTAGGAGTAGGTCAATTGGCTTATATCGCCTAGTCACTGGGATAGCGGTATGGGCTGGACATAAGGGGCAAACAGCAACTGTGTGATCTCCTTTTTTGAAAAAAATATTTTTATTATTTTTCAAAAGACAAACATTACAAACAAAACATATAACATAAAAAGGAGCTACAATTGCTCCGCTCAAGTCTTCATTGTACAGAAGATGTTGTGGTTAGCTCTGGCCCAGCTCCTGCCCAAGGACTGTGGATGTGGGGGAGACATCCACATGCTGCAGGCTTGTTTCCCCCCCCCGTGGAATCTGTTGATGAAGGCTCCTCTGACCAAGAAGACATGAGTGACAGGGAGGAGGAGAGTGTGGCAGACAGCTCAGAAGGAGATCAATTATCTAGCTCCTCCTTGGATTCAGAACAAGAGTTAATGATACAGCCACGCATGCGGAGAGCGATGCATAGGCAACAACAACCGAGAGATTATTATCAAAGAAAATGAGGCCACCTGTGTTTGGGTGGGGCTGTGGTAATTAGTGAGGCTGCTATAAATAGCAGCCTGTGGGTTTGGCCATTGTGGAAGATTATCTGATTGTTGTGTTTCGTGACTTCTTTACTGACTTTGACTTTTTGTGTGCTGATTTTTCCCCGCTTTGAAACTAAACCAGGGCAAAATGTGTTTCACTTTGTGAAAGAAGAAGGACTGTGAATTGCCTCACAGCTGCAAGCTAAGTATCACAGAACTGATAAGGGATTTGTACAAATTACCAGTTTGTTTGGAGACGAGTGCTCTTTGCTATACCAAAAGAGGGCTTAGGTTAAGTGAATTTTCATTATAAAGAACATTGTTTTGAACTTTCAAACGTGTGTGCGTCTGAAGAACATTGTTTTGAACTTTCAAACGTGTGTGTGTCTGTGAATTTTTGGGAGGAGTCTACCAGAGAGCCCGACATAACAAGAAGAAAAAGAAACTATTATTGTTTAGATCAATCCAGAGAATATATAAGGGTATCTATTACAACTCGCTAAGTAAAAACACATCTAATAGTATATTAAAATATAAAAAACTTCATTATGGTTAGTACCAATCCAAATAGGGGGGGGGGAAGAAATATTACATTGTATTATAAAACATCACAATCTAACTTAATTTTTCTATTAAATTTGACTTTTTTGCAAATATTTCAACAAACTTTAGTATTTTTTATTTTATCCCACCAAATGTATACCTTCTGCCAAATATTATAAAATTCCGATTCTTCTTGATTATTTAACCGCCTTGTCATCATATTGAGCTCAGCACATTCTAAAATTTTCCTAAGTATTTCTTCTTCTTTCGATGTCTCCATTTCTTGCCATCTTTGTGCAGCAACTGTGTGTTCTCCTTTAGGGCACCTTTTGGAAGGTGATGGGCTGCCCCTCACCAGAAGCTCCGGGTTTACGCAATCCTGAGTGTTGGGGAGGGGTTGCCCTTGGGGCTCATCTGCTATAGGCCTACAGGTGACAAGCTGGGGGTGAGCCTTCCCACATGCCTTGGCCGTAGCTGAGACCAAGGGAAGGTCAGGGCCAAGGCCAAGTTTAAGGCCAAGGTCAAAGGCAACCTTCCCTTGCTCAGCAAGGAACTTTCGCTCATAGTTGCCCAAGAAAGTTTGGAACGGAAGCTCCATCCCATTTGGTTTACCTGTGTAGGTCCATATTTAAATTAATACCACATGATTCTTGACAAATGTATCTTTTTCTTTTATGTACACTGAGAGCATATGCACCAAGACAAATTCCTTGTGTGTCCAATCCCACTTGGCCAATATTCTATTCTATTCTGGTGGAAGATCTTAAGCATAAAATGTATCAGGAAAGACTTAATGAACTCAATCTGTATAGTCTGGAGGACCGAAGGAAAAGGGGGGACATGATCAAAACATTTAAATATGTTAAATGGTTAAATAAGGTTCAGGAGGGAAGTGTTTTTAATAGGAAAGTGAACACAAGAACAAGGGAACACAATCTGAAGTTAGTTGGGGGAAAGATCAAAAGCAAAATGAGAAAATATTTTTTTACTGAAAGAGTAGTAGCTGTTGGAACAAACTTCCAGCAGACATGGTTGGTAAATCCACAGTAACTGAATTTAAACATGCCTGGGATAAACATATATCCATCCTAGGATAAAATACAGAAAATAGTATAAGGGCAGACTAGATGGACCATGAGGTCTTTTTCTGCCGTCAGTCTTCTATGTTTCTATGTTTCTATGTTTGTTTCTATGTTTCTATGTTTCTATGTTTCTATGTTTCTATGTTTCTATGTTTCTATGTTTCTATGTTTCTATGTTTCTATGTTTCTATGTTTCTATGTTTCTATGTTTCTATGTTTCTATGTTTCTATGTTTCTATGTTTCTATGTTTCTATGTTTCTATGTTTCTATGTTTCTATGTTTCTATGTTTCTATGTTTCTATGTTTCTATGTTTCTATTCTATGTTTCTACGTTTCTACGTTTCTACGTTTCTACGTTTCTACGTTTCTACGTTTCTACGTTTCTACGCTTCTACGTTTCTACGTTTCTGTTTCTATTCTATTCTATTCTACTTTACTCTACTCTAATCTACTCTATTCTATTCTATCCTAAAAAAGTGACCCATAAAACCCAGCTTGGTGATCCATGTGCCTATTCATCATCCAACGCAGACTGAGTAACTGAATTGGATTAAGTCCAGCACTTTGCTGCGAGATGTTGTTTCCCACTTTGTTAATTATTGTTCCATTTCAACATATCCTCATCTCTCACTGATCTTCCCCTTTCAAACAGACTTACCCGGTTTATGATTTGACAATCTTGCAAGAAAAGCAAAGATGATGATAAAACAAAAGGAGCTGGCAATGTTGTGATTCTTCCTTGGCTGCCCACTGGGGCCAGGTGCTTATAGAATAGAGATCAAAATAACTGTAGGCTGAGCTGGCAAATAAGTGCCATCACAGCTTTCAAATTTTAGCATGTTTGTTTCTTTGTCGGGATAATCACTGTGGGTCCCCCTCCCAGATATTCATAATTTTCTCTCTTTGAGTTTTAGTTGGCTCTTCTATTTTTCTTTTATTTTCTGAATCCTTTGGATTTCTTTTTTTAAAAAATATACTTTATTAATTTATTAAGAATGGGGAAGGGGAATGGGAATACAAAAAGAAAAATAGGAGGGGTGTGAGGCAAGAAATCTTTTTACAGAGTAACATATATATATTGTTGTATTATTATTATTTTATTATTATTTATTGGATTTGTATGCCGCCCCTCTCCGCAGACTCGGGGCGGCTAACAACAGCAGTAAAACAGTAGAACAAAATCCAATACTAAAAAAGCAGTTAAAAACCCATTATATAAAAACCAATCATACATATAATCATACCATACATAAAATTGTGAAGGCCTAGGGGGAAAGTGTATCTTAGCTCCTTCATGCCTGGCGGCAGAGGTGGGTTTTAAGCAGCTTACGAAAGGCAAGGAGGGTGGGGGCAATTCTAATTTCTGGGGGGAGTTGGTTCCAGAGGGTCGGGGCTGCCACAGAGAAGGCTCTTCCTCTGGGTCCCGCCAAGCGACATTGTTTGGTTGACGGGACCCGGAGAAGACCCACTCTGTGGGACCTAATTGGTCGCTGGGATTTGTGCGGCAGAAGGCGGTCCCTGTATATTCATTTCAAGCATTTATCTTATAGATATTTATATTGTATTCCATATTCATATTTACTTAGTCTTATATCTATGAAATATAGTAATTTAAGAATAAAGTAGTGCTTTGATATATGTATTAGTAGATAGGTAATATAGTAAAGATTTTAGATGAGGTAGGAAAAGGGGGGGGGGTAGTACCTGCAAAATAGCAGGACTATACATTTTGTCAACTTGGTTTTGGTTATGTTTATTAATTTTATGAATAAAAGATATTTGCGAGTTATATTGTTAGTATATTGTCAATAGTTATCGGTTGGATTAAACTCAGACAGAGATTGTGTTTCAGTTTTAGTCAGAATTTCTGTTATGTATATTTTTCTCTTGGTTTAAGATAAGGAGTTTTAATTGGTTTCTATTTTATTGTTTTTAAGATTAGATAGCCATCTGTACCACTTCTCCCAGGCCTTGTAGAACTCAGAGTCGTTTTTATTTTGTATTTCCATTGTTATTTTTGATAATTCAGTGCATTCCATGATTTTACTAATAATGATCTCTTTTTTTAAAAAAGCATTCTTTCCGTACCCTTCCATTTCTAGTCACTGAAATTGAATAACATGGGGGGACGACTTTCCAAACATCATTTCCCTGTAAATACCAGGAAAGTACAAATTGCTTATTAGTTTCTGACATGAAAACTATTTGCCAATTAACTTAGGCAAATCAGTGCAATGGAAGGAGTATGCCATTTGTCATAGAAGGACTTCCAAAAACAATACTTTTGTGTTTTGGGTTTGGGGTTTGATCTTGAAAAGATCTCAGTTTGGATCCCTATGTTATTTAAAAGCAGAAGGAATGGAAATAATCAGGAGAATTGTACAGGTAGTCCTCATTTAGCAACTGCCTTGTTTAGGGACTACAGTGTTCCCTCAATTTTCGCGGGGATGCGTTCTGAGACCGCCCACAAAAGTCAAATTTCCGCGAAGTAGAGATGCAGAAGTAAATACACCATTTTTGGCTATGGACAGTATCACAAGCCATCCCTTAACACTTTAAACCCCTAAATTACAATTTTCTATTCCCTTAACAACCATTTACTCATCATTATTACTGATACTCACCATTGAATAAAACACTTAGTGATCCTGATATTTATAAACATAATTATTTATTAACAATAATTATTTGTTTGTTATTTATTTGCAAAAATTATTAGTTTGGCAATGACGTATGATGTCATCAGGCAGGAAAAACTGTGGTATAGGAAAAAAACTGTGAAGTATTTTTTTTTAATTAATATTTGAAAAACCGTACTATAGGCTATTCGCGAAGTTCGAACCCGCGAAAATCGAGGGAACACTGTATTTGGACTTATGATGGTGATGAACTGTTATGATGAATCCTGACGTTTACAACTTTCATGGTACTATCTAGCAAAAGAAAGTGGAAGGGTGGGCAAAAACACAGATGCAATTTCATATAGTCATCACTTTCTTTAACAATGGCTTTGCTGGCCCCAATAGTGGTCACTAAATGAGGACTACATAATTAAAGAACACTGATCTTGTTTATATTCTTAATTCTTTTGCCTCTGTAATCCCAATAATCAAAATGTATGAGTGCAAATGGCAATATGGAAATGTTTTATCTTTTTATAGGACATTTTGAAGGTAACACCCAATTCTCTTCTAGCATAATAATATTAAAGGGGGAGGACATTAATTTGGAAAACCTTTCACCATGAAAACAGATCATATGGACCTACTAGAAATTTAGTTATTGTTCTGTCGGGCTCTCTGGTAGACTCCTCCCGAAAATTCACAGGTACAAATTTCAGACACACACACGTTTGAAAATTCAAAACAATGTTCTTTATAATGAAAAGTCACTTAAACTAAGCCCTCTTTTGGTATAGCAAAGAGCACTCGTCTCCAAACAAACTGTTATTGGTACAAGTCCCTTATCAATTCTGTGATACTTAGCTTGCAGCTGTGAGGCAACTCACAGTCCTTCTTCTTTTACAAAGTGAAACACACTTTGTTCTGGTTTAGTTTCAAAGCGGGGAAAAATCAGCACACAAAAAGTCAAACGCAGCAAAGCAGGCACGAAACACAATGATCAGATAATTTTCCTCAATGGCCAAACCCACAGGCTGCTATTTATAGCAGCCTCACTAATTACCACAGCCCCACCCAACCACAGGTAGCCTCATTTTCTTTGATAATAATCTCTCAGTTGTTGTTGCCTATGCATCGCTCTCCGCATGTGTGGCTGTATCATTAACTCTTGTTCTGAATCCAAGGAGGAGCTAGATAATTGATCTCCTTCTGAACTGTCTGCCACACTCTCCTCCTCCCTGTCACTCATGTCTTCTTCATCAGAGGAGCCTTCATCAGCAGATTCCACCGGGGGCAAAACAGGCCTGCAGCATGTGGATGTCTCCCCCACATCCACAGTCCTTGGGGCAGGAGCTGGGCCAGAGCTAACCACAACAGTTATAGTACTACAATTCTGTTTAAAATACAGTGTTTGTTTCTTAATTTTCCTTTGTATTCCTATGTTACAATCAGCGGTGGGCTATGATCCGAAACACTAAATTGCGCTCGCGGCAGCGGCTCGTATGTTCTTGCAGGACAAGCACAATTTTCTTGCTGCCCCATGGAGGAAGCAAAATCGCGCATGGAGCTGCAGGTGCGCCCGTGTTTCATCATGTGCGGAAGAAAAAAACCCTCACTGAAACCAAGGCACACCTGCGGTTCCGTGCACAATTTTGCTTCTTCCACAGGTATAGCAGCAAAATCACCCTGGTCCCACATGAACTTATGAGATGCCACGGCGAGGTCAATTTAGCGTTCCAGCTCTTACAATGGTTACAATGTACAAGTACTCTGTATGGTGTGTTTCCTCTCAGCTGGTAAACTAATAGCCAGTTATTGTGAACCTATTAACATTCATATGATAAATATTTGTCTGGATAAAAGAGTAATCAATGTAGAAAAGAATGAAGTAAAGCCATAAGGCTTGACTACTGCAATGCTCTCTTTGAAAAGTGTTCAGAAACTTCAGATCATGCAGAATGCAGCTGCGAGAGCAATCATGGGCTTTCCCAAATATGCCCATATTACACCAACACTCCACAGTCTGCATTGGTTGCCGATCAGTTTCCGGTCACAATTCAAAGTGTTGGTTATGACCTATAAAGCCCTTCATGGCACCGGACCAGATTATCTCAGGGACTGCCTTCTGCTGCACGAAACCCAGAGACCAGTTAGGTCCCACAGAGTTAGGTCCTCTGGGTCCCGTCAACTAAACAATGTCGTTTGGCGGGACCCAGGGGAAGAGCCTTCTCTGTGGCGGCCCCGGCCCTTTGGAACCAACTCACCCTAGAGATTAGAATTGCCCCCACCCTCCTTGCCTTTCGTAAACTGCTTAAAACCCACCTCTGCCGTCAGGCATGGGGGAACTGAGATATTCTTTCCCCCTAGGCCTTTACAATTTACGCATGGTACGGTATGTCTGTATGTATGTTTGGTTTTTATAATAAGGTTTTTTTTTAGTTATTTTAGTATTGGATTGGATTGTTACATGCTGTTTTTATCATTGTTGTTAGCCGCCCCAAGTCTACGGAGAGGGGCGGCAAACAAATACAATAAATAAGTAAATAAAATAAAATAAAATAAAATAAAATAAAATAAAATAAAATAAAATAAAATAAAATAAAATAAAATAAAATAAAATAAAATAAAATAAAATAAAATAAAATAAAATAAAATAAAATAAAATAAAATAAAATAAAATAAAATAAAATAAAATAAAATAAAATAAAATAAAATAAAATAAAATAAAATAAAATAAAATAAAATAAAATAAAATAAAATAAAATAAAATAAAATAAAATAAAATAAAATAAAATAAAATAAAATAATAATAAAATAAAATAAGATTCATGTCCAGTGGTGAGTTTTTGTGTGATACAGCCACCACAATGAAATAATTTCTATTCCCAAACATGGTATAAACCTTGCATCTCAGAATGGAATTATGCATTGTGATGTTTCTATGGGCATATGCTCCACTGCATGCATTACTATATAAACAGTTTACATTGTGCTAGAAAGCAAAATATGTTGTTCAGTGCTTCAGAAAGTATGCATTCATACAAACTAAAAGGAAAAAAAAGTTGGATTCTGCCTCACTGATTTATTATATATGTCAAAATGAATTCACAAAGCAGTGCATCAGATGCCAACAAGGAAGGGAATATAGAATAGCAAAAACTCCTATGTAATGTTCAAGCTTGCTTAATTTTACTTAAATTAAGTAAAATTATTTCAAAGATCAGGTGGAGATACAGTTTGAATTATTGTTTACTAAATGTGCTGGCTTTGTTTTCCCACTACAATTATTCTGACATGAGCCAACTTTGTTCCCATTTCTGGAAAGAACATTGATTTGGTGAAACATTTTAGAAAATGTCCAGAGATACTTTACTAGAAGAGCCCTCCACTCTTCCACTCGCAACAGAATACCCTATGCAACTAGACTTACAATCCTAGGTTTAGAAAGTTTAGAACTATATCGCCATAAACACGACCTAAGCATAGCCCATGAAATCATCTGCTACAATGTCCTTCCTGTCAACGACTACTTCAGCTTCAACTACAACAACACACGAGCACACAGCAGATATAAACTTAAAATAAACCTCTCCAAACTCAACTGCAGGAAATATGACTTTAGTAACCGAGTAGTTAATGCATGGAACTCACTACCTGATTCTGTAGTATCATCACCTAACCCCCAAAACTTTACCCTTAGATTATCCACTGCTGATCTCACCCAATTCCTAAGAGGTCAATAAGGGGCGTGCATAAGTGCACCAGCATGCCTTCCATCCCCTGTCCTAATGTTTCTCTCTTACTAGTATTATGTATATAAACATTGTTATATCTTTGTATACTACCAATACGTACTTAACAAAATAAATAAATAAATAAAATGAATGAATGAATAAAAAATAAAATAAAATGAAATGAAATGAAATGAAATAAAATAAAATAAAATAAAATAAAATAAAATAAAATAAAATAAAATAAAATAAAATAAAATAAAATAAAATAAAATAAAATAAAATAAAATAAAATAAATAATAAAGTGGAAATGCTAAGGAACAATAAGTTGATCCTCTCTTCTCTGTTACAGCTCCTCAAAAATTGAAAGATTGCTATCATGTTATCCCTAGTCCTTCTCTTCATTAGACTAGATATACTTAGTTTTCACAACCATTCATCATACACTTTAGCTCCTTTGTTCTTCTTTCAGCACTCTTTCTACAGTCCCAAGATCTTTTTTATATCATGGTGATCAGAACTGGCTGCAGTATTCCAAGTGTGGTCTCACCAGTGCAGTATTGAGTGGTACTATCACTTCGGATGTTCTTGATAATCAGTTAATGCAGCCTAGGACTGCATCGGCAGCTGCCACACACTGTTGGCACATACTCAACCCCTGTATTCTCCCAGTTCTTTCTGTCACCCAATGGGCTCACAGCCACTTGGACAGATGTGCTCATCTATGAAGAGTTTGATATGGTCTTGAGAAATTAGAAAATTAAGCTGCAAGAATGTATTGCAAAGTGTCCCTTCTATTTAGTGACCATGGTAGTAATCAACATATAGCTGGAAGAAAAGGAAGAGGACAAAGAAATCTTGGTATATGGTGAGCTGGATTGCACCCAATACATAAATAAAGTAAACTAGTAGTACTTCTTAAGATAAGTATAATAATGAATTTGTAGTTTAGTGAAAGGATGAGTCATTTTCCAACTATGATGAATGTTTATTCCATCCGGTGTCAATCCACATTATACAGTGGTACCTCTACTTAAGAACTTAATTCATTCCGTGACCAGGTTCTTAAGTAGAAACGTTCTTAAGTAGAAGCAATTTTTCCCATAGGAATCAATGTAAAAGCAAATAATGCATGCAAACCCATTAGGAAAGAAATAAAAGCTCGGAATTTGGATGGGAGGAGGAGGAGGAGGAAGAAGAGGAAGAGGAAAGTCGCTGCCGAAGGAAGAAGGTGAGGTGAGGGCAATCAAAAAAATCCAAAACTTTAAGGCTTTAAAAAAAAGAGGGACTTTGAGGCGGCGAGGAGGAGCACACGCCTCCCATACACCCAGCGAAAGGCTGCCTCCCATATACTGGCTGCTGCTGCCGCTACTACCTGCTGCCTCTTCCTTTCCATGCTGAAGGGCTCCCCTCTCCTCTCGCTCACTCGATTTGTAGCCGGTGCCTTTCCTTCGCTGTGGTGACTCCTTGGCTGCCCAAAGCAAAGAGATGGTTTATTTCCTGTCCAAGGGCCCAGAGAAAGGGAAATGCTTCGTTCGTTCTTGTTCTCTCTGGGTCACTCCGGAAGCCAATACCAACCCAAAAATAGAAGCCAGACACACCAGTAAAAGGCAAAGGCAGTTTATAAAATTCAAGAAAAACACAGGTAACAGAAAATGTCCTTACAAACAGGAAAATGCTGTATCTTCAGAGATATCCATGAAGGCAAAAGTCCATGCAGCAATACAGGATTCCTGCTGCCAAGACGAGGCTGTAGATAGCAGACCTACCCCTCCCACGGGTCTTCCAAACTGCTGGGCCACAAGCCAGGAACAGAGACGCCGAGAACAAAGCAGGACACCATAACTCCAATGGATAACACTCCACATGGCTTCAAGGGCTTGCCTGCCTTTTAAACCCTGCTAAGGAGGACCACACCCAAGCCCAGCTGTTCCCAATTCAGTGCTGATAATGCTTCTTTAATTGCTCCTTTCTTTGATCTGAATGTCTCTGTCGCATGTCAATGACGGCTTGTGCTTCATCACCTAATGACTCCAAGCTACTGGCTGGGGAGAGCCCCCCCCCCGGGGCTCTCAAGCTATTCTCCTTCATCCCATTCCTGATTTTCCTCTCCCCCGTCTGACTGTTCAGCCCCCTCCTCTTCGCTGTCATCCTCCTCCGGGTATGGAGCCAGCAAAGACACAGCTGGTCCCTGAGCAGCCTCAGGCTGAACCACAACAGCTCTCGACTGCCAAAGCCTCCTTAAGCACCACCAAAAGGCTCCTCTGGCAGCCTGGATGACCAGGATTAAAGGGGGAATGGTAGGAAACTGGCTGGGCCTTCGTGCCGCTCTCAAATTTCCTGGGAGATTTTTCCCGACTTGGGATCTTAAGTAGAAAATGGTTCTTAAGTAGAGGCAAAAAAATCTTGAACACATGGTTCTTATCTAGAAAAGTTCTTAAGTAGAGGTGTTCTTAAGTAGAGGTACCACTGTATGTCCTAGAAATATATTCAATGAAAGAACTAACCCTTTTTTTGTCCACAATATGTATGCAACTGATAAAAGCATAATTCAATAGGAACATTATGGAATACTTTTAGCTAGATAAATATTTCTAACGAATACTGAAGGTTTCATCTCTTTAATTCTTTTTCTATTAAGATTTCTCCAGTCATGTTTGTGTCTGTCATCTGTGTTATTCAAAAAGTAGCTTCTTTTTTATCTTCTACTCTTGTGGTTTTCCTAAAATCAGAAATGAGATCCTTGACCTTGATCGTTGACCTCAAGGACCAAACTATATAAGATATTAAATGTATCTTTACAAATTTTGAGTAGTTTGGAGACCCATCCTTGAATACAGTTCATCTCGTACCACATCTCGTACACCAACACGCTTGAAAATGTCCAAAGATACTTCACCAGAAGAGCCCTTCACTCCTCCACTCGAAACAGAATATCCTACGAAAGCAGACTATCAATCCTAGGTCTAGAAAGCTTAGAACTACGTCGCCTAAAACATGATCTAAGTATTGCCCACAAGATCATATGCTGCAACGTTCTACCTGTCAATGACTACTTCAGCTCCAATCGCAACAACACAAGAGCACGCAACAGATTCAAACTTAATATTAACCGCTCCAAACTTGACTGTAAAATATATGACTTCAGCAACCGAGTTGTCGAAGCGTGGAACTCATTACCTGACTCAGTAGTGTCAACCCCTAACCCCCAACATTTTTCCCTTAGACTATCCACGATTGACCTCTCCAGGTTCCTTAGAGGTCAGTAAGGGGCATGCATAAGTGCACCAGTGTGCCTTCCGTCCCCTGTCCAATTGTCTTTCCTTATCTCATTTATCTTTTCTTCCTTTCAAATATGTTCACCTATACTTTTATATCTTTTCTTCTATTCTTTTCTTTATTTATATTATTATATATCTACTATTCTCTTCAATGTGTATTATGTATTGGACAAAATAAATAAATAAAATAAATAAATAAACTACGGAGAGGGGCGGCATACAAATCTAAATAATAATAATAATAATAATAATAATAATAATAATAATAATAACCAGTAAATACCACCTGTGACTGACCCTGCCCCCGTTTATTCTCACTTCCTGAGTCCCAGCTGATCAGGAGGAAATGGGGATTTTGCAGGACCCTTCTCCTGGAGTGAGGAGGGAATGGGGATTTTGTAGTATCCTTCCCCTGCCACGCACCCCAAGCCATTCCTACCAAGCCATGCCAAGCCCACAAAGCCAGTAAAAATTGTATTCCACCACTGCCACCCATCATATTTATTTTGTAAGAATACATAAAGTTTAAATGATTCACCAAAAAAATTATCTTTCTCCAAACATCTACTGTAAAAGGCAGGTAGATACAGAATTTATGAAAAAATAATAAGCTCATTCATTACAGGGAACTGCTTCTGACAACGAGTCAAGTAAGTAAAGATTTTCAGTGATACCTCATCTTACAAACACCTCGTCATACAAACTTTTCGAGATACAAACCCAGGGTTTAAGATTTTTTTGCCTCTTCTTACAAACTATTTTCATCTTACAAACCCACCATTGTCACTGGGATGCCCCGCCTCCGGACTTCCATTGCCAGCGAAGCACCCATTTTTCTGCTGCTGGGATTTCCCTGAGGCTCCCCTCCATGGGAAACCCCACCTCCAGACTTCCATTGCCAGCGAAGTGCTCATTTTTGCGATACTGGGATTCCCCTGCAGCATCACAAAAACACAGAAGTCCGGAGGTGGGGTTTCCCATGGAGGGGAGCCTCAGGGGAATCCCAGCAGCGCAAAAATGGGCGCTTCGGTCGGCAAAAGGGGTGAATTTTGGGCTTGCACGCATTAATCGCTTTTCCATTGATTCCTATGGGAAACATTGTTTCGTCTTACAAACTTTTCACCTTAACAACCTTGTCCCGGAACCAATTAAGTTTGTAAAACAAGGTATCACTGTACTTGTTTTAGTTCTCATGTATGACCATGTTGTTGTTGTTGTTGTTGCTTTTTGCTAGTGTATTTCTGAAGAAGTTGCAAAATCCCTTGATCACATATCCCAAGGGAGAGCACAATTATTGACATTAATTCGGTGTCTGCTGAAAATCATAAAAAGAGATAATAAAGAATACATTTCCTGGAATACAGGAAAAGAACGATGAAAGGGGCAATGACTTTTAAAGGCTAAGCAGTTGATGTTAAAATTGCACATTAAATGAAGGAAATCCAACAGTGCAGAAACACTTTTAAAGATGCAGACTAAAAGCTATGTGCCCCCAAGAAGTTTTGGTGACTTCTGCGGAATATTAATGCTGTGGACTATGGTCCACAGCCTCATATACTTCTCTCGTTGAGTCATTTAGAATGGCCGATGTTTGCTTAGCAGTATCATTGATGTGTTGGTTTCGAAAGTGATTCCTTCTTGAAGAAATATTGGAATACAAATTAGAAACTGTTGTGGTTCAGCCTGAGGCTGCTCAGGGGCCAGCTGTGTCTCTGCTGGCTCCATGCCCGGAGGAGGAGGACAGCGAAGAGGAGGGGGCTGAGCAGTCGGACGGGGGAGAGGAAAGTCAGGAATGGGATGAAGGAGAACAGCATGAGAGCCCGGGGGGGGGCTCTCCCCAGCCAGTAGCTTGGAGTCATTAGGTGATGAAGCACAAGCCGTCATTGACTTGCGACAGAGACGTTCAGATCAAAGAAAGGAGCAATTAAAGAAGTATTATCAGCACTGAATTAGGAACAGCTGGGCTTGGGTGTGGTCCTCCTTAGCAGGGTTTAAAAGGCAGGCAAGCCCTTGAAGCCATGTGGAGTGTTATCAGTTGGAGTTACGGTGACCTGCTTTGTTCTAAGCGTCTCTGTTCCTGGCTTGTGGCCCAGCAGTTTGGAAGACCCATGGGAGGTGTAGGTCTGCTATCTACAGCCTTGTCTTGGCAGCAAGAATCCTGTATTGCTGCATGGACTTTTGCCTTCGTGGATATATTTGAAGATACAACGTTTTCCTGTTTGTAAGGACATTTTCTGTTACCTGTGTTTTTGTTGAATTTTATAAACTGCCTTTGCCTTTTACCAGTGTGTCTGGCTTCTCTTTTTGGGTTGGTCTTAGCTTCCAGAGTGACCCAGACAGAACAGAAACAAAACCTGAAATGTATTTATTAGGAATAATTAGAGGCCAACACAGCAAAGAAGACTATTACCTAATAACACACATACTAACTTCAGCAAGATTGGCATTTGCACAAACCTGGAAACAAGAAAAGATACCAAACGAAGAAATGATGATCAATAAAATGTTAGACTGCGCCAAATTAAGTAAAATACAGAACAAATAAAATAAGAACTACTATAGAGTGTGGGAGAAACTGTATAACTGGATAGGGGGAAAAAAGAAAGGGAATTATTATTAAGGGAACATAAGGTAATTAAAACAGAATTGTAAGATATTAGTCATTATGTATATAAATAAGTTTCAATGTTTAATGTTGTTTGTATGTTTGTCGATATAAAATAAAAAAAATAAATTAAAATAAATAAATAAATGAAAGTGATTCCTACCCACAGTTTTTATCATGATCACTTCCAACTGGATTTGATTTTTAAATAGTTGTGGACATCTGGGGTGGGGCTAGTCTATGAATATTTTAGGATTGATGTCTTTTTAGAGAGAAAAAAAATCAATGGGCTCAAACTCATGTTGTCACATGATGTATCAGGACTTTTCTCCCCTTTGCTAAATTGGGTGTGGGCGTGGCCAGTGTGTGATGCATCTGACATGCGGCCCGGGGGTTTGATAGCCCTGGGATAGATTCAAACTCTTTCATTTCATCCAAATTAAGGTGGGCTGGGAGTTTAGACATTCGCTCCCCACCTGAAAAATCCTCTGTTTCAACTTCCAGATGCTGGTATATTGACATGCTCTAATGCTAAGGATTTACACGTTCTACATAAATTTCCAAGCTTTCTTTCTTTCTTTCTTTTTTTCTTTCTTTCTTTCTTTCTTTCTCTATCTATCTATCTATCTATCTATCTATCTATCTATCTATCTATCTATCTATCTATCTATCTATCTATTAGATTTGTATGCCAAAGTGTCAAGCCTAACCATAACTACTCATTAATTTTCAAGCTTTAACTGTCAATTTATCAAGCCCAATCACATAGTTTCATAGCGAAGCACAGGTATCCAGCTACTAGTTTATATATATAAAGTGAGACAACATTGAACAGGGTGATGATGAAATTGAGGTCGCTTATGTAATTCATGTGGGTGAGATTTACTTGTTTCTGGATATTTATTTAATTGCTAAAACTCTGCTGGATTATTTTTGCATTTACATTATTTTTCCCTTTTAGCTGTCTTAACATGTTGGGAAACCTGCTGATAGTTTTTAGCACTACAGTAGTAATTGGAGAGACCTCCGGGGATTGTGGAAAAGAGGTAATGATGCAGAAGGCCTCGGGTTGCTTATATCTGTTCTATGCTCTTCTCAAGGGAGTCAAATCTGAATTCCAGTATATGTCTATCTGAATTGATGCTTCACAGAAACATTCTAATCCTAGAGATATTTGGGCGATTCATTTCTAACAATTATTGTTAGGGGTGGCTTTTGTAAGGGTGGTTTTTTTTTCCCTCGCTGTATTTTGAAATATCTTGCTTTTTAAAGGTCTCCTGCAGAGGACTTCTCTATAGCAGGGGTGCCAAACTCGTGTTGCCACGGTGTCATCATGTGACATATCAGAACTTTTCTTCCCTTCATTAAACCGGGCAGGGAAAGGGGCACATTATGTGTCCTGCCCGCAGCCCATGAGTGGTGACACAACTGCTCTATAGCTCTCCCATTGCAAAAAGAAACAAAATTATTTAGTAAAGGAGGCAGCATTGGGACAGTAGTATAAACCTAGAAAAATTAGGGTTTTGGAGAATACAGAAGAATTATAGATGCACGGGTGAGAAGAATGCGTGGCAGTTACGCAGACGTAGAGGAGGCTTTGAATACTGCTGTGCATATTGTAAAACCATAGAATGTTTACAAGGGGAGGAGACTTGGAGGTTCCCTTTGCAGGAAATCAACATTTATACTTACAAGAAGGAAAGAGAAAGTTCAGAGCTTTTTCCCCCTTTCAAATATTGCTGCAGTCTTGAAAAAATATGAATTAAAATATGAATTTGAGAAGTCTGTGAGTATTTTTGCTTCAGACAAGCTACAAGCTTTAAGTTACAACTCTGTTTTGGAACATTCCTTATCAGTTTTGCCACTTGCTTTGAATCGACAGACATTCTTTGCTTTAATTTATGGTTTTCAACAAGTTTACTTGTACAATAGACCATTATACTTCCCTTCTCTGTGTCTGAGTATTAATTGGGATTTAATTGCTGACCGGTCATCGAGTCAGACCGAATAATTATGATTTATTCTTTTGTTGAGTATACAGGGAAGATTTTAAAAAGAAGAGGGTTATGGTGTAATTGCAGAGTAAGGTTACGCTTATTATTGCACTTTTAACTGCTGTAAAGAAAATCGAAAGCTATTTCTTGTATCTCTTTTCCTTTCTTTTCTATTTTTCTTACTTTTTCTTCCCTTCTTGCATTTTTCTCTTTCTCTTTGAATTTTTTCTCTTTGTTACTTTGTATTCATTTTTATTCTTTTTATCTTTTTAAAGAAAATGTTAATAAAATTAATTAAAAATCAGAGGAAGGTATACTAATGAGCATTAGATTTTGAACTGCTACTTCATTCAAACACAGGTAGTCCTCAACTTACAACAGTTCAGTTAGTGTCTGTTCAAAGATACAAAAGAAAAAAGTGACCTATGACCATTTTTTTCAAACTTACCACCTTTGTAGCCTCCCCGTGACCATGTGATCAATATTCAGATGCTTGGCAACCTATTTGTACTTATGCTGCATCCCAAGGACATGTGATCACCTTTTGCAACCTTTTCACAAGCAAAAACAATGGGGAAGACAGATTCAGATAGCAACAATGGTTATTATTATTATTATTATTATTATTATTATTATTATTATTATTAATTAGATTTGTATGCCACCCCTCTCCATAGACTCGGGGCGGCTCACAACACAATAAAACAGTTCATGATAAATCTAATAATTTACAATTTAAAATATTTTTTTAAAAAACATTATTAAGCAGACATACATACAAACATACCATACATAAATTGTACAGGCCCGGGGGAGATATCTCAGTTCCTTCATGCCTGACGACAAAGGTGGGTTTTGAGGAGTTTACGAAAGGCAAGGAGGGTGGGGGCAGTTCTAATCTCCGGGGGGAGCTGGTTCCAGAGAGTCGGGGCCGCCATAGAGAAGGCTCTTCCCCTGGGGCCTGCCAACCGACATTGTTTAGTTGACGGGACCCGGAGAAGGCCCATTCTGTGGGACCTAATCAGTCGCTGGGATTTGTGCAGCAGAAGGCGGTCTCGGAGATATTCTGGTCCTAATAACTACAATGATTCAATTGTGGCAAGAAAGATCATGAATGGGGCAAACCTCACTTAACAAATGTTTCACTTAACACTTAACAACCCAAAATTTAGGGCTTAATTGTGGTCATAACCTGAGGACCACCTGTATTGCTGTTGCACCCATAATTCTGTTGGTACTGATTGGAGGGAACGTAGAGTAATAGATTTGAAATAGTCCTCACGCTTGACTTTGTTTTTAGTATTCGATATCAGACTTTATTATTAGGACATGAACTTAAATCAACTTGTGCAGAAATATTGAATGGACTGTTTTTGAAACTCTCTGCAGCTGTCATGAGGCTCCCAGGTATATAAAAATGATCTGGTGACTTTCCACAAGTGTGAATGAGGCTCCTTGGGTTGTGAATCAATGTGAATATCACATGGAAATCATTTTTGTTTTAAAAAAGAAAAGTTTTGATAACTGTGAATCTCTAAAGAATTTCACCCCTGTCCTAGGATTTACAGTAAGGACACAACTGTGATGCTTATTTTGGTGGGATGGATGCAAAGGTGGGTTTTAACATACCTCGCTGCTGGTTCGCTTCCTCCCATGCTGCATGGCTGTGGCAAAAAATAATAATATTAATTAATTAATAATATTAATTTATAACATTAATTACTAATATTAATTTATAACATTAATTAATAATATTAATTTATAACATTAATTACTAATATTAATTTATAACATTAATTAATAATATTAATTTATAACATTAATTACTAATATTAATTTATAACATTAATTAATAATATTAATTTATAACATTAATTAATAATATTAATTTATAACATTAATTAATAATATTAATTTATAACATTAATTAATAATTGTTGTATCTTGAAATGGCTACCTTGTATTTCCTGTAGATAGTTTGTTCCGTCTTCCAGCGCTGTCTGAGCTAAAGCAGGAAGTCGCTCCTGATTGGCTCAGACGCGGCTGGCTCTTGCTTTGGCGGGAGCCGCAAATGTATAAAAGAAGCGGTTTCTCCAAGCAGAGCCAGTCGGTACTAGCTGAATTGTCACTTGCTTTGCTGAGCTGTCACTTGTTCTCTGAGCTGAATAAAAGTACCGATTTGTTTGAACCCTGCCTGTGGGTCTACTTCAATAATATTAATTAAGAGTATTAATTAACAATAGCAATAGCAATAGCAATAGCAATAACATTAACAATCCAAATTCGACTGCAGAAAATACGACTTCAGCAATAGAGTGATCAATGCCTGGAATACACAACCTGACTGTGGTTTCTTCTCCAAACCCCAAAAACTTTAACCTTAGACTGTCTACAGTCGACCTCACATTCCTAAGAGGTCTGTAAGGGGTGTGCATAAGCCTGTCGTCCCTGTTCTATGTCCTACTGTCCTCATTTATCATTACTTTTTACTTATGTTATGTTTATACAAACTACTACTATCCTATACATATTTGACAAATAAATAAATGAATAAATAAGATGGTGACCACATGCGCAGTACCAAAAACGCAGCCTCGTGGTGTGACTGGAATAATCTGGAACTGAACACACTCAAAACTATAGAAAATGGTGGTAGAGTTTAGGAGAAACCCTCCTATACTTCCAACTCTAGTATTCCACAGTATCTGCAGTAGAGACCTTCAATTTTTTAGGTTCTACCATACTGCAAGATCTAAAATGGATATTCAAAACGTCATCAAAAAGCACAACAAAGAATGTTCTTTCTGCACCAACTCAGAAAGCTTAAACAGCCCCAGGAGCTTCTGATACAGTTCTACAGAGGAATCATTGAGTCTGTCATCTTTACCTCTATAACTATCTAGTTCGGTTCTGCAACCCCACAAGGCAGACTCAGACTTCAGAGGATAATTAGAACTGCAGAAAAAACAACTGGTTCCTTTGAGGACTTGTATACTGCACGAGTCAAAAACAGGGCTGTGAAAATATTTACAGACCCGTCACCTCACTACAAAAAAGACATCGAAACTCTGGAGAAGGTGCAAAAAAGAGCAACCAAAATGATTAGGGGACTCGAAACCAAGACTTACGAAGAGAGATTGAGAGAACTGGGCATGGACAGCCTAGAAAAAAGAAGGTCTAGAGGGGACATGATAGCAGTTTACAGATACTTGAGGGGTTGCCACGGTGAGGAGGGGGTCTCTTTATTCCCCAGGGCACCAGAGGGCCGGACGAGGAACAATGGTTGGAAGCTGACCAAGGAGAGATTCAACCTGGAAATAAGGAAGAACTTCCTGACGGTCAGAGCGATCAACCAATGGAACTGCCTGCCAGGGGAGGTGGTGAACTCCCCAACTCTGGACACCTTCAAGAGGAGATTGGACTTCCATTTGGCTGGGGTGCTGTAGGGTTTCCTGCTCAGGCAGGGGGTTGGACTCGATGACCTAACGGTCCCTTTCAACTCTATTAATAAAATAAAATAAAAAATAAAAATAAAACATCCCAGACATAAACTATTTCAACTCCTACCTTTAAAATGACACTACATATCTATCTTATTTATAAAACCAATTCAATATGTGACTAGCCAAGCCTAGCTGGCACAGTGATTAGACTACAGTACTACAGGCTAATTCAGTTGAGTGCTAGCTTCAGTTCGGCAATTCAAATCTCATTGGCTCAAGGTTGACTCAACCGTCCATCCTTCAGAGGCAATGTACCCTCTAAGCTGCGCGGACGCGCGCACCGCCCAGCCATCAGGACCCCCCACGCACTAACTTTTGAAGTGGCGCAAAGCCAGGTGATGGCGAGGTCTTCCTGCTGCTTGCCCGCCACCAGCTCATGTTCCTCTTGCTGCTCGCCCGCTGCCCAGGCCCCGCCGCCGGCTTGCCATGTTCCTCCCACTGATTGCCCGCTGCCCAGGTCCCGCTGCTGGCTCACCACGTTCCTCCCGCTGCTCACCCACCGCCCAGGTCCCACTGCTGGCTCGCCACGTTCCTCTCGCTGCTCGCCCACCACCGGCTTGCTGCATTCCTCCTGCTGCTTGCCCGTCATCCAGGCCTCGCCGATGGCTCACCACACTCCTCGCCAATAAGAGAATAAAAATAAGTCTTTAAAACATTATTATATAAACTGTACATGTGTCATTACACTAGGAAAATATTATATTTTACATAAAAATACTTTACTTCTCATTGCAAATGACATTGTGTAGATCAGAACTGGACTGTAAAGGGTCATTCACACTATCCTATACTCTATTAAACCATTAGCAGAAGATACTCTCTGTGAATAAAGCCTTTTCATACTTCAAGCTACATTGTATTTATAATTGTTTTTCAAAATTATGGCATTTTAATTTCATTAAATTATATTTAAAGCAGATGAATGCTTTAGGCAGCAGAATCACCATGCAACTTGGTTTATGTTTAGCATTTCTTAAATTGGCCATCACTTCCTAAGGAATGGAATAGAAAATGCCACCAGGAATGATTTGCTATTCACATTCAATCAGAGTTTTGTTATAGACCTTTGGGCCAAATATAAAATCTCCATTTATAAAACTCAACAGAAAGAAGATTGAAGAGAAGAATCAGCCTCGAAGTGTTCCTTGTAATTCCACGAATGTTTTAATCCAATTTAAATTAATTACTTGCAATCCACATATCAGGATAGCTTTGGCTTTTCAAAAATAGGTAATGGGTAAATCATTCTTCATAATGTAATGAAATTGTGATATGAAACTTATGGACAATATTCTAACTTTTGGTCTCCAAGGAAATATAGTCCACTCACAAGTCATACTGAGACTGATACATACTGGAGTTTTTGGAATAGTTGAGATATGGTCTGGTTTTGGACATAGGCATTAATCCATTCTTATGATCATATCACTTTCTGGTTGCTTTTTGGCTCCTTGGTTTCATTCCACTATCAAAAGGACAGAGCCTGTTAGATTGACCAGTGCCAACTGATTGATGGTCCCAATCCAGTTACAGAAAGATATTGGGATTTTTCCTGAAATTCTGGTGGGCAGTTGGCTGAGATCCCAGTCATGAACTGGAATAGATCTGTTGCTGGGATTTATATCAGATTGCCTCTGTGTGGCTAATCACCATGTGACAATCCCAGAAGGCATCTGAATTTTCTGAAAACCTCCAGGAAATGAAACACACGAAAAGACACTTCAAACATTTCTGGTGAAAAGCAAAAATAGATCCAACTGAATACAAATCAATGACATTATGGGGTTAAGGGAGATAAAACATTTATGTTTCTCCAGCCTTATTATACCTGCCAACAACCCAGTTTAGGGTAAACCATTCCTGTAGAAAAAGGTTGGGACTCAGAATCAAGTATACTCTTACGATTTGGAGAATAAAGTTATTCGGATCTGCTCTAAGTTGTACTCCAGCTAGTCAGATTCAGTTGATGTACCCTGGAGGAAGTTTGCTGTTTTGTTTTGTTTGGGGTTTTTTTTAATGGGGTTTTCAGACTGTTAACTCGGCTACTTGTTTATTAGCTGTGGTGGCACAGTGGTTAGAGTGCTAGTTCTGCTGATCACCAAATGTCACAGTTTGACAGATCGAATCTCACCAGGCTCAAGGTTGATTCCACTTTCCATCCTTCCGAAGTGGGTACAATGAGGACCCAGATTGTTGGGGACAATATGCTGCATCTGTAAACGCTTAGAGAGTACTGTAAAGTATCGTGAAGCAATATATGAATCTAAGTTGTTATTATTATTATTATTATTATTATTATTAATAATAAATTATTATTATTGTTGAAATCATGGTGCTAGGTTTTGATAAAACTTTCATGTTGTTCTTGTTTGTTGGGAGCTTCTACATGGAACATTTGGTACTGCAGAAATTAGCCACCCTGTTATTATGCAGGAGTTCCTGGCAGCTTATAAGAGATTTGAATATCAGCTTGCTGGGTATATACTGTATCTTTGTATATTCTGCTTTTATATCTGTTTGCTTGAGCTAATAATAAAGCTTAAAATCCATTGATCATCATCATCATCATTATATCATCATCATCAATACAACACAGCTAACAAGATCATTCTGCTGGATTTCGTATTTCATCATCAGTCGGGTGCTTCCCAAGCACCTAGGACTGCGTGATGTAGTGGCGAATTATGTGTGCTGATCCCAGTAAAGCGGCCTTGTGCAATTGACAGATGGAGATTTTGTCAATTCTGATGGTTTTCAAATGTCAGCTGAGATCCTTTGGCACTGCACCCAGCATGCCAAAGACCACTGGGACCAGTTTTACTGGCTTATGCCATAGTCGTTGCAGCTCGTTCAAGTTCGTTACAATGTGTGGCTAGTAGAAAAAAGAATAAGGATTTAAAATTTTCAGATCTTGCTAAATGGGGCTTGCATTTGGTACATAGCAACCACTGGAATTCTTCCCTATCAGCTTAATTGCAATTAAAAATGTGTTCTGGAATGCCTGTAAGCATTAGTTTATAGTTCTAACAGTGTGCAGTTTTTCTCAGTTGTGAAGAGAAACCTGATGCACAATCTATCAGGAGACTTATCCATTGCTGTTTATACTAGAAAAAAATATCAATCAATCTGATTTCGATGTTGTTCCACATCATGTTGTCTCATTCAGATCTTCTAAACCAATTGGGGACATTCTAGTAACACAACAGCTGGTACGTTGGAGGTACTGGTGTGAATGTAATTAATATCAATGCTTGAGATATTAAAATAGAGATTACAGCTGTTCTGCAGGTGAGTTCAGCCCTGTGGGAATGATGAAAATGCATCACACTGTTTACGTATACTGTACTGGAAGCCAATACCTACTCCTTTTGAAAAGGGACTTATTGTCCCTTTATTCCCTTTATTATAGAAGTATGTATGCATTTATTTATTTATTTATTTACTTACTTACTTACTTACTTACTTACTTACTTACTTACTTACTTACTTATTTACTTATTTATTTGTTCATTCATTTATTTATTTATTGGATTTGTATGCTGCCCCTCTCTGTGGACTCGGGGTGGCTCACAACATTTCAACAATAGACAGTGTACAAAATATAATTGGATCCAATTAATTAACTAGTTAATCTAAAACATTATCAAACTTAAATATCAGAAATCATTCACTCAAATACAAACCAAGCATACTAAGTATTCAGTGGCTAGAGGCTAAATCTAATGACTCCAAGCCTGGTGGCATAAATAAGTCTTCAAATTCTTATGGAATGCAAGAAGGGTGGGAACAGTACTAATCTCTAGGGGGAGCTGATTCCAGAGGGCCGGGCCCCCCACAGAGAAGACTCCTCCTCTAGGTCCCGCCAAGCAACATTGTCTAGTTGACGGGATCTGGAGAAAGCTGACTCTGTGGGACCTAACTGGATGCTGGGATTCATGCAGCAGAAGGCGATCCCGTAGGTAATCTGGTCCAATGCCATGTAGGGCTTTATAGGTCATAACCAACACTTTGAATTGTGTTCAGAAACCAATTGGCAACCAATGCGGAGTGCAGTGGAGACATGGACATACCTTGGAAGGCCCAAGACTGCTTGTGCAACTTCATTTTGCACAATTTGTAGTTTCCGGACACTTTTAAAAGTAGCCCCATGTAGAGAGCATTGCAGTAGTTGATTCAAGTTTCCATGGCTTGAATAAATTTTATTCAATACATTTTTAAAATTACCTTTGCTTTTCATTCATTTGATTGTACAATAAAAAAAAAGCTGTAAAATAACAATTCAGATGTTAAAACAAGACTTTAACAGTACTAAATCAACTCAAATGTTATATAACTCATTGTTATATTGTTTCTATTATTGTTGTGAGCCACCCCGAGTCTTCGGAGAGGGGCGGCATACAAATCTAAATAATAATAATAATAATAATAATAATAATAATAATAATAATATCACCTACAAAAAGATATTGACAAAATTGAACGGGTCCAAAGACGGGCTACAAGAATGGTGGAAGGTCTGAAGTATAAAACGTATCAGGAAAGACTTAATGAACTCAATCTGTATAGTCTGGAAGACAGAAGGAAAAGGGGGGACATGATCGAAACATTTAAATATGTTAAAGGGTTAAATAGGGTTCAGGAGGGAAGTGTTTTTAACAGGAAAGTGAACACAAGAACAAGGGGACACAATCTGAAGTTAGTTGGGGGAAAGATCAAAGGCAACATGAGAAAGTATTATTTTACTGAAAGAGTAGTAGATCCTTGGAACAAACTTCCAGCAGACGTGGTTGGTAAATCCACAGTAACCGAATTTAAACATGCCTGGGATAAACATATATCCATTGTAAGATAAAATACAGGAAATAGTAAAAGGGCAGACTAGATGGACCATGGGGTCTTTTTCTGCCGTCAGTCTTCTATGTTTCTATGTTTCTATAATAATAATAATAATAATATTAAAAAAAATCTATTTCAAATCTATTTATATATGATGTTTTAGTTAGGAATAAGCTTAACAAATCTGGACCAGGGTATAGAAGGAGATGGTGGAAAGGTTGATAAGAAAAATCCATTCTTTCTGCAGGGTGACTTTGAGAACAATGACTTTGGAATGGCAAATTAAAATGGTGTAAAGAAAACCAAAATAGCCCCCAGCTTCCAAGAAATAAAGAAAAACTATTATTACTAGTTTGTGAGATATATATTTAGACTCTGAAACCATCTCTCATTATGTCCCCAATTTGCTTCATACTTTGCTAATTATCTTCCCCCCTTAATCTTGACATTAAAACTGACCTTCAAACATATCTAGAATTGGACAAGATCCAGCAATTTTATTAAAACTAGAAATTTACTGGGAATCACTGGCTAGAAGAATTAAAGATGAGCATATGCACATAATGAACACAGACAAGTGATAAGGAGCCTGTTCTGTCTGTCTTCAACACCAACTGGAAAAAGCAGCCAGACACGCTGGTAAAAGCAAAAGCACTTTATAGTTTGAAAAATAAACACAGAGAAAAACCTGTTCTTCCCAACAGGCAGGCTATGAGACTTCACAGCAGAGTCCGGACGGCCAGACAATACAGCAGACTTCTTGCTGGCACACCCACCACTGTAGAGAATAAGACCCACACCTTTCCCCCCAAGGTTTCAGTATTCAAAGTCACAAACCAGAATTCCAAGACGCCAAAGATCACAGCCAGGTCCCAGGACTCCCAAAGATAATACTCCACAAGCCAGGAAGGGTGGGTCTGCCTTTTCAGCCTTTCCAGAGAGCACCACACCCAAACCCAGCTGTTGCCTCTTTAGTGCTGAAAGTACCTGGCTAATTGTCCCCTTCGTTGTGTTGCTCTTCTCTGCCGGAGATCGATTATTGCTTGTGCATTTTCATCTAAGGAATCCAGGCTGCTTGCTGGGGAGAGCTCCCTCTCGGGGGACTCTGGCTGTCCTCCCTCTCCCTCAGCCTGAGATTCCTCCTCCCCGTCTGCCTGAACCTCCTGTTCCTCATCCTCCCCCTCTGAGCAGGAAGCCGGCAGAGGATCAGCCGTTCCCTGAGGGGCCTCAGACGGAATCACAACAGAGCCTAGATAAGAACACAAGAGGTTACATGTGGAAGCAGAATACTTTGTAATGCTTAACCTTTCAAAAATGTGAATGCCAGAGTGCTGGTTTTTATCCTTAGAGTTTGACCCTGCATCCTAGTTTAAATGGAAAGAATTGTTAATGCACCCATTATTTTATTTATTTATGTATTTATTTTGTCCAATACATAATACACATTGAAGAGAATAGATATGTAGTAATATGAATAAAGAAACGAATAGAAGAAAAGATATAAAGGTATAGGTGAACAAATTTGAAAGGAAGAAAAGATAAATGAGATAAGGAGAGACAATTGGACAGGGGATGGAAGGCACACTGGTGCACTTATGCACGCCCCTTACTGACCTCTAAGGAACCTGAAGAGGTCAATCGTGGATAGTCTAAGGGAAAAATATTTTTTAAATATCTTAAATTATATTTGGATTTGTTATAAATTGTTTTATTCTGTTGTGAGCCGCCCCGAGTCTGCGGAGAGGGGCGGCATACAAATCTAAATAATAAATAAATAAATAAATAAATAAATAAATAAAATGTTGGGGGTTAGGGGTTGACACTACTGAGTCAGGTAATGAGTTCCACGCTTTGACAACTCGGTTGCTGAAGTCATATTTTTTACAGTCAAGTTTGGAGCGGTTAATATTAAGTTTGAATCTGTTGCATGCTCTTGTGTTCTTGCGATTCATGCGGCAGAAGGCGGTCCCGGAGATATTCTGGTCCGATGCCATGAAGGGCTTTATAGATCATAACCAACACTTTGAATTGTGACCGGAAATTGATCGGCAACCAATGCAGACTGCGGAGTGTTGGTGTAACATGGGCATACCTAGGGAAGCCCATGATTGCTCTCGCAGCTGCATTCTGCACGATCTGAAGTTTCCGAACACTTTTCAAAGGTAGCCCCATGTAGAGAGCATTACAGTAGTCGAACCTCGAGGTGATGAGGGCATGAGTGACTGTGAGCAGTGAGTCCCGGTCCACTTAGGGCCGCAACTGGTGCACCAGGCGTTCCAATGAGGAGCAAGGAGTTAGAGATTTATTAATGTCTTTGTTTGCTTCTCTCTAACTCTGAAGTTCAAATCTCCTAGCTGGAATTGACCTCAAAGTTCCTCCCACTCGGCCAAAATAAAAAATGTGTGCCTGTGTGTCTTTGTATACAAAACCAGAAGAATCCACAGTTTCTTTTTCAAGGACAACCTAAGTTTTAAACCCAACCCTTGGCTGTTGCTACAGCTGAGGCATTTGATGGAATAGACTTAGAGGGCAACTAATTTATTTGTGAGGCACAATGAGATTCGTTTCTTTATAAACAGATTATCTTTAAAATTTGTTTGATCCATTTAAATGAAATACTTTGTGTTTCCTCCTGACTTTATCCCTTCTTTATTCAAGTATCCTCAGAGAAGGGCAGCCCTGGCTGACATTAAAAGGTCAAGTGTGATTCCATAGCAGTAGAGCAAAGGTGGTTACTTTTGCTTTGTGCCAACAGACATTACAGGTAAAACTTTGATCTTTCTATTTTCCATTAATTTTACCAAGTCCTCCATATGAACACATGTCAAGAATATCATGGGGAAAAAAACCAATTGCTTTATAGAAAGCAAAGCAGACTTTTGTTTTACACGTAGTAAAGCACAGCTCTAATTTAGCTACTGTAGCAATTGGAGGGCTGATGATTGGAAAACACAAATACAGCGTACGTACATGGGAAAGGATTTGGTGTGTCCTGTAGAAAAACAGCACTGAAGTAAAAAAATATATATCTTCATTTAGAAGCAGGATATTTGCACTAGGCTAGAAACCAGAAGTCCATGAGTTCTAGTCAGTGAAGGGCTACCAAAGTTTTTACTACCACACTGTGGGTGTGGCTTATGCATTTTCTTTCAACATCTTTCAGTGCAAATTGGGTGCTCTGGGGTGGAGCTCCATTTTAGCTACCCCACTGCAATTCCCCACCCTCCACCCCCATCTGGGCAGTAGCCCACCCCTGGTTCTAGTCCAGCCTTAAGCATATAAAATTGGCTCAGTGATTTTGGGCCGGTCACTCTCTTTCAGCCCAACCCATCTAGTAGAGAAAATAGTGGCCGATAAGGTCTCACAGAGTTGGCCTTCTCCACGTCCCATCGACTAAACTATGTCGTCTGACGGGCACCAGGGGAAGAGCCTTCTCTGTGGCGGCCCCGGCTCTCTGGAATGAACTCCCCCCAGAGAACCGCCCCCACCCTCCTTGCCTTCCGTAAGTTACACAAAACCCACTTTTGTCACCAGGCATGGGGTAACTGAGCTACCCCTAGGCTATTATAGTTTTGTATATGGTATGACTGAGCTGTATGGTTTAAATGTTATGGGGTTTAGATGTTGTTTTACTGTATTGGATTTTTTATGTTGTGAGCCGCCCCGACTCCTCGGAGAGGGGCGACATACAAATCTAATTAATAATAATAATAATAATAATAATAATAATAATAATAATAATAATAATAATAATAATAAATAGAATAATAAAATAGAATAGAAATCGAATAGAATAGAATAGAATAGAATAATTAATTTAATTTAATTTAATTTATTAGATTTATAAGCCGCCCAACTCCTTCGGGCCTCTGGGTGGCAGAATAGAATGGAATAGAATAGAATAGAATAGAATCTTCTAGTCCAACCCCCTGTTCAGTCACAAAATTCTATTTCATTTCAGACAAATGGTTCACCAATCTCTTATTTTAAAACTTCCAGTGTTGGAGAATTCACAATTTCTGGAGGCAAGTTGTTCTGCTGGTTGATTATACTAAATGTAAGGAAATTTCTTCTTAGTTGCAGGTTGCTTCTCTCTTTGATTAGTTTCCATTCATTGCTTCTCACGTACTTTGGATTATAGCTATTTTTTTATGGCAACCCCTAACATATCAGAACCCTGCTATCATAGTTCTTCTTTTAATTAAACTTGACAAATCCATTTCCAGTTGTCTTTGTGGGAAAATAGAAGGAGGAAAAAGTATTAGGTATGTTCACTGACCCACATTATTTCTAAAAATAATAAAAGTGGAATTTTAAAAAACCCACCAATCAGTCACCATAATTATTGCTTCCATTGTAGCCTGCAGAGTGAAGGCAGGAAATTGTGCCTCAATAATTCCTGGGTAATATATGAAGCAGGCATACTGGGGTTGGTATGATCCCATTTATGGTAGGATTAGTCTACATGATTCAATAGACTTGGACTCATTTTTAGCTTAGACCAGTGGTTCCCAACATGGGGTCTACACCCCACAGAGGGAGTAATTTGATTTTTAAACAAGGTTCTGTTCTGTCTGGGTTCCCCCAGACGTCAACACCAACTAAAAAGAGTATCTAGACACGCTGGTAAAAAGCAAAGTCATTTTATATCTTTGAAAACAAACACAGATAACAAAAACTGTTCTTACAAACTGGAATGCTATTAAGATTCACAGAAGAGTCACGACGGCCAGACAATACAACAGGCTTCTTGCTGGCACACACACCACTGTAGATAATAAAACCCACGCCTCCCCCAAGTTTTCAGCCTTCGAGGCCACAAGCCAGAACCAGAGACGCCAAGGATCGAAGCAAGGTCACAGGACTCCCAAAAGATAACTCTCCACAATACAGGAAGGGCGGGCCTGCCTTTTCAACCTTTCTGAGGAGAACCACACCCAAACCCAGCTGTTGCCTATTAGGGATGGAAGTACCTGGCTAATTGTCCCCTTCTTTGTGCTGCCCTTCTCTGCCTCATATCTATGATGGCTTGTGCGTTCTCATCTAATGACTCCAGGCTACTCGCTGGGGAGAGCTCCCCCCCGGGGGTCTCCGGCTGTTCTCCCTCCTCCTCGTCCTGACATTCCTCTTCCCCATCTGCCTGGTCCTCCTCCTCCTCCTGTTCCTCGTCCTCCCCCTCTGAGCATGGAGCCGGCAGAGTTCCAGCCGTTCCCTGAGGAGCCTCAGACTGAATCACAACAGGTTCCAATTGCTCCTATTAAACCAAGTTAATGGCCTTTTAGGCTTCCTTCGTGTGAGTAGGAGTTCACCTTTTGAATAGTAAGAATTATATGTCCCGGGGGATGCTAAAATAATTTATTTATTTATTTATTTATTCCATTTCTATGCTGCCCAATTCCCTGGGGATTCTAGGTGGCTCAAAGCAAAAATATAAAAATAGTACTAAAGCATCTAAAAACAGTTTAAAAAGCAATTTACAATACAAACAGCATATCATTCATGACGCGATCTCGCTGATTACCACCAGAATATCAAAGGCCCCAGGCCTGCCTGTTGGAAAAGCCATGTTTTTACCACTTGTTGGAAGGCCAATAGGATGGGGTAATCCGGATTTCAGGCAGTAATTGGTTCCAGAAAGGCAGGGCAGCCACAGAGAAGGCCCTGCCTTCAAACCTGTTTAGTTGATGGGACCTGGAGAAAACCAACTCTGTGGGCCCTTACTGGTTGCTGGGAGCTATGTGGTAGAAGGCAGTCTCAAAGATAGTCTGGCCCTAAGCCCTGTAGGGCTTTAAAGGTAGTGACTAACACCTTGGTATAATAATTTTTATTTATCAATAATAATTTTAAGATCTTGACAAAATAATTTATACTTATAATGCTTAAGGTGGTTGTGGTATTTTATTCTGTCTTATTTAGTAGAACATCCAAATCTTATGACAATCATGGTTCGCCATAATGAAAAGAGGGTAGCAGAATCATTTAAGTATTTCCAAAACTAATCTCTGGCTTGAGTTATAAACCAAAGACAGTACAGTGGTACCTCTACTTACGAACTTAATTCGTTCCATGACCAGATTCTTAAGTAGAAAAGTTTGTAACAAGAAGCAATTTTTCCCTTAGGGAATCAATGCAAAAGCAAATAATGCGTGCAATTGGGGAAACCACAGGGAGGGTGGAGACCCTGTTTCCTCTCAGGAGATTCCTACAGAGGCCCCATGGAGGCTTCTCCCTACCTTTTCTAGCGCTGTTTCCTCCCAGGAGATTACTAGAGAGGCACCACAGAGGCTTCTCCCCGCCTTTTCCGGTTACAATTTCGGAGGCTCAGGTTTGTAAGTGGAAAATGGTTCTTGAGAAGAGGCAAAAAAAATCTTGAACACCCGGTTCTTATCTAGAAAAGTTTGTAAGTAGAGGCGTTCTTAGGTAGAGGTACCACTGTGCTTATTTTGATTTGGAGTGAGAGCAGTTGAGGATCCCAATCCCAAGCGAAGCTATGAAATATAAAGAGGTGGGTCTGAAAGAGTATGACATGTTCCATCTAAAGCAGGGGTGTCAAACTCATGGCCCACGGATCAGATGTGTCACGCGCTGGCCACGCCCACTCCTGGTTTAATGAAGGAGGGAAAATCGCAATAAGTTTCATGATAACAACATGAAGCTGCAAGTTTGACACTTTTGATCTAAAGCAGTGATTTTCAACCTTTTTTGAGCTGCGGCACATTTTTTACATTTACAAAACCATGGGGCACATTGGGGGGGGGGGCGGCTAAAAAAAGTTTGGACAAAAAAATTGTCTCTCTTCCTCCCTTTTGCTCTATTTCTCTCTCCCTCTTTCTCTCCCTCTTTTTTTCTCTCTCCATCCCTCTTTCTTTCTCTCTTCCTTCTTTCCTCTTTTTTGCTCTCTTTCTCTCTCCCTCCCTACTTCCCTCTATGTCTTTCTCTCTCCCACCTTCCCTCTCTCTCTTTCTTTCTTTCTCTTGCTTGCTTTCTCTCTTGTTTTCTTTCTCTCTCTCTTGCTCTTTCTTTTTTTCTCTCTTTCTCTCTCTTTCTCTCTTGTTTTCTTTCTCTCTCTGAGCTTCGTGGCACACCTGACCATGTCTCGCGGCACACTAGTATGCCACGGCACACTGGTTGAAAAACACTGATCTAAAGCATATCCAGAATGTACTTTCCACAATGCCTTTATTAAAGGTCAAACCATTGGATAGAAACAGGGAAGGGTTTCTTACAATAGATCCACTTATTGTTGCAAGGCAACAGCTGGTGTTTTGCAACAGGATATCTAAAATTCATTTGCCTTGATATTTAACATTTTTTATTTTAATATTCTGTATATATATCATTATTCTCCACTATACATTAAAATGAAATCATTCCTGAAATATTTAAATATTTAGCTTTACGATGAGTACAAATGCTATGCATACATTCTGTATACATTTCAACCCAATGCTATAAATTCCTGATGTTTTAAATTCCAGTAAAGGAAGATTTAGACTTAATTTTGTTGACATTGCCCTTGGCTTCTCAAGAAGTCTTTCTATGTCTTTAGTCAGGTCCACAGTTGACATTAATCAAAACTTTTCATTTAAAACCCATAAAACTGGAAAAAGAGCACAATCTTGCCAAAAATCATTGTCCATGCATTTTAAATGCACTTTGCACAGGTAGAGGAAACAACTATTGCTTTCCAATGTTGTTTGCAAACTTCTCAGAAGCATTTTGGCTATCGTTGCTAAAAATAGAGACCCTAACAAGATAAACAAGTCATTTTTTTAAAAATCTCCCATTAATTTCCCACAGTATGGAAATGCTTGCCTGGAATTATGGCCTACATCTGTGATGGTGAATCTATGGCACATGTGCCAGATGTGGCATGCAGAGGCCTCTGATAATGCACAAGCCGGCCAGTGGTGAGTTCTAAATCAGATTGTCTCGCGCTTGCGTACGATGCTTCTGCACATGTGCAGAAGAGTCCCAGATGGCTGGGCGGAGTCTCCTTCCACCACTACCACTTCTAAGAACCAGACTAAACTGGAAGCAACCAACCACTGGAGCCATCATTCCAGGTAACTCTGCCATGCATGTAGCCAGGGGTGGGCAGCAGGCAGGACGGGGTGGAAGGCAGTTCCACCGGTGGAAATGAAGTTGCGTACACAGCTCCAGCTGATTGGCAGCTGTCACTTCCTGGATTACCAGTCTCAGCTCAGTTCTCTTTTTTTCCCTCCTCTTTTTTCACTTGTGTAGCCCTCCCTCCGCCTACAACTGAGAGGAAAAGGCATCGGTTATTACCTTTAAAGCCCTACATGGCATTGGACCAGAGTACCTCCGGAACCGTCTACTACCGCACGAATCCCAGCGGCCGATAAGGTCCCACAGATTTGGCCTTCTCCGGGTCCCGTCGACTAAACAATGTCGTTTGGCGGGTCCCAGGGGAAGAGCCTTCTCTGTGGCGGCCCCGGCCCTCTGGAATCAACTTTCCCTGGAGATTAGAACTGCCCCCACCCTCCTTGTCTTTTGTAAATTACTCAAGATTCACTTATACCGCCAGGCATGGGGGAGTTGAAACACCTTTCCCCCAGGCTTCCTTATATTTTGTTTCATGTTTGGTATGAATGTGCTGTTTGGTTTTTAAATATATGATAGGGTTTTATATGCTCCTTTTAATATTAGATTTGTTTTGCTATAATATTGTTTTTATTGTTGTGAGCCGCCCCGAGTCTTCGGAGAGGGGTGGCATACAAATCTAATAAATAATAATAATAATCGTGTGGCAATAACCTTGTGACTCTCCCCCGGCTTTCCGATATTTTAAAATCCCCACTTCCCATCCTCCTTCTCCTCCTTGGAAAGCAGCAGGGAGATCATCACAAGCAGGAGTTGAGGGTGGTCCTTTTCCTCCCCCATCTTTTCTCAACAGCTTATCGTCACCTGTTTGCCTAGCTACCCAGCCTGAGGTAGGGGGGGGCCACTCAGGAAATAGAGGGTGGGAAACGCGAAGCAAATTGTCACCCCAGCGAGTGACACTGGTGAGGTTGCAAGTCGAGGACTTAACAGTTCACTTGAAAGATGGTGATCATTCAAGCCACTCCCACCTGGTCACATGGCCAGCAAGCCACTCCTACCCAGACACATGACCATCAAGCTACACCCACAAAATAAGCCACACCCACAGTGTGACAGTAAAATTTTTTGCTGCCCATTACTGCATGTAGCCGCCCTGAGTCTGCGGAGAGGGGCGGCATACAAATCTAATAAATTATTATTATTATGGGGGCACGGGGGAGTATGCACAAGGGAGCACTGGTGGGGTGCACACATGCAGGGAGCAGGGTGCATTTGCAGGGGTGCACATGCATTGCACTTGGAGGGTTTGTGCACACATGCGCTTTGGACATTCAATCCAGAAAAGATTAGCCATCCCTGGCCTATGTGTTCCTCCTTTGAGTGAAAAGAGATATAGAAAATGAATGGAAAAAAATATTGAGAATATCAGATGACTTTAGCAATTAGTTTATTTTATTTACTGCCTCTGATGAGGCACTGAGCCTTTCCACACACTGGTATTTCCTATCCTGAATAATAAACATATTGACTTCGGGACCATTTGCATTGCTAATCCGTTGGTTTTGTAACTGTTACATCACATCTGTTTCTCTAATTGGTGTCTGGGTTAGTGAGCTTTTCCTTCCTGGAAAAGGGAAGCAAGCGAATATCGCAGAACAGCAGCCCACTCATTCTGAAATTCTAGGATTTGGCAAACAACCTTTCAATCTTCATTAGAAAGAAGATGAGGCAAAATCTACCAACAGCACTCCTCTGCTACATAAACATAGTCTGTGAACTTGTTAGGATTTGTAGAACTTATATCTTTATGGGGATGTTGCAAGGGAAGGTTGATCTTGGAGACCACAAATGAATCCAGAGACATGAGAAAGCCATTTAGTCTCCATGATGGCATTTAAAACCTTTTCACCTTGGTAGCATATGAACCAGAATATCTCCGGGACCACCTTCTGCCAAACAAATCCCAGCGACTGATTAGGTCCCACAGAGTTGGCCTTCTCTGGGTCCCATCGACTAAACAATGTCGTTTGGCGGGTCCCGGGGAAGAGCCTTCTCTGTGGTGGCCTTGACCCTCTGGAACCAGCTCCCCCCTGAGATTAGAACTGCCCCTACCCTCCTTGCCTTTCGTAAACTCCTTAAAACCCACCTCTGCCGTCAGGTATGGGAGAACTGAGATAACTCCCCCAGGCCTATATTGTTTATGTATGGCATGTTGTGTGCATGTTTTTTAAATTATGGGTTTTTAGTTTTAATTATTAGATTTGTATTGTATATTGTTTTTCTATTACTGCTGTGAGCCACCCCAAGCCTACAGAGAGGGGCGGCATACAAATTTAATTAATTAATTAATAATAATAATAATAATAATAATAATAATAATAATAATGTCTATGCTTGTAGTCAGTCTGTGCGATCTTTTTACATACTTAGCTGCTGCAAAAAGACTGCACAGACTGACTACAAGCATCGACATGATGCTGTGGCACAGATGATCCACTGGAACTTGTGCCGAAACTACTATTTACCAGTGGCAAAGAACTGGTGAGACCATAAGCCCGAAAAAGTGGTCGAAAATGAGCAAGCAAAACTGCTGTGGAACTTCCGACTTCAGACTGACCGAATTCTGAAGCATAACACACCAGACATTGTGATCGTGGAGAAAAAGAAAGTATGGATCATCAACATCGTAATCCCAGGGGACAGCAGAATTGAGGAGAAGCAGCTAGAGAAATTAATGAAATACGAAGATCTAAAAATCGAACTGCAACGACTCTGGCATAAGCCCGTGAAAGTGGTCCCAGTGGTACTTGGCACCCTGGGCGCAGTACCAAAGGATGTCAGCGGACATTTGAAAACCATCAGAATTGACAAAATCTCCATCTGTCAATTGCAAAAGGCTGCTTTACTGGGATCAGCAAACATAATTCACCACTACATCACGCAGTCTTAGGTGCTTGGGAAGTGTCCGACTGGTGATGAAATACGAAATCCAGCAGAGTGATCTCGTTTGCTGTGTTGTACTGACATAATAATAATAATAATAATAATAATAATAATAATAATAATAATAATAATAAGCCTGGTGAAGTTTATGGGCTGGAAGAATCCATGTGTTCTGAACCCAGCTCTCCAACCATGACAAACTCTCTGAAGTTAACTCAAATATTCCTTTATTAGCTGCCCTCCTCCATGAATGCCACATCTATTCATCTCTGTCCCCTGCCTTTTATCCCCAGACCTAGAGTGCGCCTTTGTTAGCAACAATGGCTTTTCCTTCCCAAAGATCGGTCCATGGATTTCCACTGCTCTCCTCTCCTCTGTCTTCTGCACATTTGTGTATCAGACATTGAACCCAGCTGTTCCTCCTCATCATCAATCACCTCCAGAGCTAGATGGGTCTCCATCTGAGGGCTGATGAACAGCCCAGGCTCTGCTTCTGCCTCTGCCTCTGCCTCTGCCTCTCTCTCTCTCTCTCTGTCTGCCAGCTCCATTCCCTCTTCCCCCTTGGAGCTCCCAGGTTGCCTTGATGCTGGCGCTGACTCCCATGCCTCCTCCTCTTCCTCTGATTCATGTTCAGTGTCAGGAATTAGCCCGGAACACAACTGAGGAGCTGATCAGATGTGCTTTAGGCAAAGAAATAAAGGTTAGTATTAACCCGGAAGCTGGCGGGAGGGCTCTTTTTCAAGCAGCAGAAGATGAAAGGTCATCCAAGCACAAAGAAAATTGTCAAAAATTGCTCAAAAAAGTTGGCGGTGCCCACGGACAAGCAGTGCCCGAACTGGATCCGTGACACCATCATCGCTAACAATTCAGGCGATCTGTTCTGTATTGGGAGGAACCCACCCCTGAATATGCAGATGTCAAATTTTCCACATTGTGTTATGAAATAGATTGGTTCATCAAAAGCCCTCATCGATGAAGTTTTTAAAGCAAAACAACAGTTATTATTATTATTATTATTATTATTATTATTATTATTATTATTATTTAGATTTGTATGCCGCCCCTAACCGAAGAGTCGGAATGGCTCACAACAACAAAACAATACAAATCCAATAGTTAAAAACAATTTAAAACCTCTTAATATAAAAAACAGTCATACATCTCAGACAAACCATACATAAAACGAAAACGGCCCAGGGGAATCAATTTCCCCATGCCTGATGGCAGAGGTGGGTTTTAAGAAGTTTGCAAAAGGCAAGGAGGGTGGGGGCAATCCTAATCTCCATGGGGAGTTGATTCCAGAGGGTCGGGGCCGCCACAGAGAAGGCTCTTCCTCTGGGTCCTACCAGATGATATTGTTTCGTCGATGGGACCCGGAGAAGACCAACTCTGTGGGACCTAACCGGTCACTGGTATTCGTGCGGCACAAGGGGGTCCCGGAGATATTTATTCTAAGAAGACATTCTTAACGATAGAATTGGTTATTGAAACGGATGTCCAAGTGCCGCCTTTATGTTGGTTGAGGTGAGCAGGTTTCCCTAGGGTACCATTTATTGAGGGTCAAGGGAAAGGGAGGGTTTTGCCTTCTTTCTGCTTAAGATCTCCATGTACAATTGGTGGGTCACTGTGTGACACAGAATGCTGGACTTGATGTGCTTTGGCCCAATTCAGCATGACTCTTCTTATGTTCTTATGTTCTTAGCCTTTTCCTTGAATGATGTAAGGCCATTGGGGTAGGATCCACTTTCTTCAAAGCAAGGCTGCTAGCTGAGATAGATTAATCGTACTCAGATGTTCAAAAGGGTGCAAAGACAGAGGTTACTCGTTCACTTAAGAAACATCAACTGCTTAAGTTCAACTTTTGCACGCTTTATCTGAAACTACTGTATGCACATATGGAGAAAGAAATGTAAAAAATGCAAAATATATCTGCAAACAGAAGTAAAATAACTGCGGCAAAAGAAAATAAAGATAGTAATAGGCCCCTTGAGTGCAATCCCACAACATCTGGAGCACCACTTGAACACCATTGGCACTAATAAAATCACCATCAGGCTGCTTTACTTGGAACAGCTTACAAACTTCGACAATACCTTTAACACCATTGAAAAACAACATCAGCCTATCCCAGAACCTTGGGAAGGTCTCGATAGGTGGATATAAGTGCCAAATGCAGTCTAAATGTCTTGCTGACTGTGCAACTATACATAATAATACCGTTGGCAAAATACTTGAAGAACAGCTTGCTTCTCTTTTTGGATGAAAGGCAGAGAAAAAGTAGACAGATAGTTGTAGTGATAAGTGAAAATGTTTTCGATATTTGTACGCCTGTAAAAATGTATTTCGTTGGTATTTTGGTTTCTTTTTAAAAGTAACCTTTACAATAATTACATATTAATAATTAAAATAAAATTATTACCGGTACAGTAATACCTCGTCTTACGAACCTAATTGGTTCCGGAAGTAGGTTCGTAAGGCGAAACGTTCGTAAGACGAAACATTGTTTCCCATAGGATACAATGTAAAAGCGATTAATCCGGGAGGGGGGAAATCTCAAAATGGCGCTCTGCTGGGTGCCGCCACCCGGCTGTCACCTTTTAAAACAGCCGGGGGGCTTCTCGGCGTTCTCCCGAACCCGAACGTTTCGGGTTCGGGTTCAGGAGGCCGCCGAGAAGTGCCGCCGCCCGGCTGTCACCTTCTGAAACAGCCAGGAGGCTTCTCGGCGTTCTCCCAAATGATGAACCCGGAGGTTCAGGTTCGGGTTCCGGAGGCCGCCGAGAATCACCCGGCTGTTTCAGAAGGTTACAGCCGGGCGGCGCTGCTTGGTGGAGCGACGTTTTTGCTATCGGCGGTGGCGTTTTCGGCCAATCTGGAGGCTAGAAAGGAGGTGGGGAATCCCAATAGGGAATTCCATGGGCGGAGCTTTGAAGTTCGGGTTCGGGAGAATGCCGAGAAGCCCCCCGGTTGTTTTAAAAGGTGACAGCCGGGCGGCGCCACCCAGCGGAGTGCCATTTTGCAATCTGCGGTGGGTTCGTAAGCTGAAAAAAAGTTCGTAAGAAGAGGCAAAAAATTTCCGAACCCCCGGTTCGTATCACAAGGGGTTCGTATCACGAGGGGTTCGTATCACGAGGGGTTCGTATCACGAGGGGTTCGTATCATGAGGTACCACTGCATATGAATACAGTGGAACCCCGACATAAGAGCTGCTCTACTTAAGAGCAACTCGAGATAAGAGCTGGGAGGGGAGAGATATTTTTGTTCTACTTACAAGCCCAAATTCGAGATACAAGCGCCAAGGAGCTGTCTCCTGAAGCCAAACGCTAACTTCCGCGTTCGGCTTCAGGAGACAGCTGCGAAGCGGTGCTCGTGTTTTAAAAGGTTGCAGCCGGCCTGGGGGGCTCGGGGGGGTGCTTGCAGCTTTCTTTCTTGCTCTTTTTCTTTCTCTCTTTTACCTTCCCTTCCTCTATTTCTTCTTTTCTTTCTCCTTCCCACCTTCTTCCCTCCCTCCCTCCCTTCACTCATTCCTCTCTTACTCTCCCCTTTCATAAGTTTCCTTGCTTCCTTCCTCTGTTCCTGTCCCTTCCCCCTTTCTTTCTTTCTTTCTTTCTTGCTCTTTTTCTTTCTCTCTTTTACCTTCCCTTCCTCTATTTCTTCTTTTCTTTCTCCTTCCCACCTTCTTCCCTCCCTCCCTCCCTTCACTCATTCCTCTCTTACTCTCCCCTTTCATAAGTTTCCTTGCTTCCTTCCTCTGTTCCTGTCCCTTCCCTCTTTCCTTCCTTCCTTCCCACCCTCCGTCCATTCATTCACCCATTCCTCTCTTGATCGCTTAAAGCCGGTCCCTGCTGCAAAAAGGGTTGGGGACCTCTGTCCTACAGGATTGGGTGGCAGAGAAGTTGAACATATGTAAATTTAAAAGTTTAAGAAAGTTTACAAGTTAAGTGAAAGAAACTTCATTATTCATTTATATGTACATGTACATTTCTTCATTAAAAACATGTCTTTCTGCATAATTTAGACTAACTTTGTGAGTTTTTTGAGGGCTGGAACCAATTAAAATTATTTACATTAATTCCTATGGGGAAAAGTCATTCGAGATAAGAGCTGCTCGACTTAAGAGCCCAGGTACGGAACGAATTAAACTCGTATCTCGAGGTACCACTGTACATGGTTTTACAAGGAGTGTTTCTTTAAAAATACTATGCTGTTATGTTTTTGTCCTTGGAAAATCCATTTTGCTGTGGGAATTGTCTTTTGATTAATCCTGTTTTAAATTTTTTTTTTTCAAATGATGCCAAAATATTTTGTTCAACAGCCTTGGATTTTTCTATCTCATTCTGTTTCTCAAGCTGCTAAAGAATTTGATAGTCCTTTGATAAGCTTTCTTTCTTGTTTCAGGATGGCAAAATACGCTACTGTTTACATTCATGACTTTCCATCATGATACAATGACATACTTATGTGAGAAATTTCTATGAGAAGTTCACAGAGTTTATCATTATTTTGAATGGAAATCTGAAATCATTTCTTTTTCATCAAATAGGAAAGTAGTAAACAAAACTGTAGCCCACACTTATTATGTCATCACCAAAATATTTCCATTGGAACCCTTTTTAGAATTCAAAAGTTATCAAAGTGCCACAATGCTATCCATTTTAGTGCCACTACAAAACTGATTGCATAATGCATCACATGGTAAGCAGTGGTGAAATCCTTTTTTAAAAAATACCAGTTCCACGGGCATGGCTTAGTGGCGAGGCAGGGGAAAGAGACTGCAAAATCTCCATTCCATCCCACTTCTGGGGGGGAAGGATATTGCAAAATCTCCATTCCCTCCCACTTCTGAGGGGGAAGGATATTGCAAAATCCCCATTCCCTCTCACTTCGGGGGGGGGGGGAGGATATTGAAAAATCCCCATTCCCTCTCACTTCTACTAGAGAGCTTGACAGAACACTCTGAGGCCCATGTACAGAACACCTCTACTGGGTACTCACAGCAAATGGTGTGGAAGGAGGCTTTAGGATTCTGTTTGAAGCTTTCATTCAGCTGCACAGGATGTTTCTCCTTGTCCAACAGCAGGTTCACCATGCCATTCATTGCTACTGCCCTGCCTGCCCACCTTCTCTTCCGGGCTTGGAGTAGTGTGCAACTGGAAAACCACTCCCCATCTGGGGGAATTGATCAAGAGGGACCACACATGTTCCCCAAAGTCACATGTGTCCCCTTGCATCGCTCCATGCACCCCCATGGGGGCACGCCCCATTATTTGAGAAGCACTGACATAAGGAAAGACATTTTTAAAAGTAGTTACAGTTAATATGAAATTATTTTTCAGCCAGTATCAAAACATCTTAAATTAATAACTGTGGCATAAAACAATACCCAGGATAGCCTAGGTAAATACCATATAAAATATATTAAAACAATCCATTAAAGCAATTAAAGCAATCAATTAACATAATTTAAGGCCAAAGTGGGAACAGGAAAAAATAAGATTAATTGTAGATGAAATTTTTGCATGAGAACAAAATTAAAAATTAAAGGCCTGCAAAATAATAAAAAGAGTTTTTTGGTCTAATGCCAGAAAGACAAAGGAGTAAGTGGCAATCATAATGTTCTGGAAATGAAAAGCAAAGGAACAAATGTGGACTCAGAAGGTGTTTGTGTGGAGTGGTACGGCAGAAGAGAAACCCATGTCAAAACGCCCTTCTGTTGCATATTTGTGTCCTTCAGCTCCTGCAGAAACACCTCATTGGAGTTGCCAGGTATAAATGAATAATCAACAGATTGCTTCTTGTGGCAAATGAATAAAAGCTATATATACAGTGTTCCCTCGATTTTCGCGGGTTCGAACTTCGCGAATAGCCTATACCACGGTTTTTCAAAAAATATTAATTAAAAAAGATTTCACGGTTTTTTCCCCTATATCACGGTTATTCCCACCTGATGACATCATATGTCATCGCCAAACTAATAATTTTTGCAAATAAATAACAAAAAATAATAATTATTGTTAATAAATAATTATGTTTATAAATATCAGAATCACTAAGTGTCTTATTCAATGGTGAGTACCAGTAATAATGGTGAGTAAATGGTTGTTAAGGGAATGGGAAATGGTAATTTAGGGGTTTAAAGTGTTAAGGGAGGGCTTGTGATACTGTCCATAGCCAAAAATGGTGTATTTACTTCCGCATATCTACTTCGCGGAAATTCGACTTTCACGGGCGGTCTCGGAACGCATCCCCCGCGGAAATCGAGGGAACACTGTATATCCATTTACATTTCACATCCCTTGCGTATCAGTGAGAATTCTTTTTTTAAAAAAATGCTTTTGCTTAGAACACAACTCAAATTTGTTCCCAATTTCACAGAACCTGAATTGGTTTTTTAGAATGGGACTTATGGATCCAAGTTTGCTTGTTTGTTTGTTTGTTTGTTTGTTTGTTTGTTTGTTTGTTTGATTGATTGATTGATTGGATTGGATTGGATTTGTATGCCACCCCTCTCTGTAGACAAGTTACCACCACTTCAGATGACTTAGATGGGGGTCTAAACTTTTCAGCAACATACATAAGATTATTCCAGATGCCAATAACTATTACTAATACTGTTCATTGATTATGCTGTTTGTTGGTTTTAATAAGTTCAGGAGAGAAGTGTTTTTAATAGGAAAGTGAACACAAGAACAAGGGGGCACAATCTGAGGTTAGTTGGGGGAAAGATTAGAAGTAACATGAGAAAATATTATTTTACTGAAAGAGTAGTAGATGCTTGGAACAAACGTCCAGCTGACGTGGTTGGTAAATCCACAGTATTCAATTCAATTCAATTCAATTTATTAGATTTGTATGCCTCCCCTCTCCGAAGACTCGGGGCGGTAACTGAATTTTAAACATGCCTGGGATAAACATATATCCATCCTAAGATAAAATACAGGAAATAGTATAAGGGCAGACTAGATGGACCTTGAAGTCTTTTTCTGCCATCAATCTTCTATGTTTCTATGTTAATACTATATTCATTGTCCTAATTGTAATACATATAACACTTGGAATGGAATAGCACACTTAGATTACTACAGTAATAGAAACACTGTTCATGATTCATTACCTAATCTACCATCAATTTTAGTCAGAGTACTTTGATGCAGTGGTGCAGAAATAATTCAGTGGGGTCAATGGATGCATTCCCAAATGGTCTTTCCGATGCAATGTGCTAGCCATCATAGCTGAAGATCATCTTAAACAATTTGTCTACTCCACTCATATATGACAGCCACGTAGTGGCTATGGCATCAAGCTAGAAACCAGGATGAATTCTACTCCTGTTTCAGACCAGAGACTAATTGGGTTACCTTGAGCCAGTCATTCTCAAGAACACACTCACTCTCCAAAAAGACCTGGACTTTGTCTCAGACTGGTCTAACACCTGGCAACTTCAAATATCAACCAACAAATGCTCTACCCTCCACATCGGCAAAAAGAATCCAAACCGCACATACGAACTGAATAAACAATCTCTCACTGCCAACCCACACTCAGCGAAAGACCTTGGAATACTAATACCAAATGACCTAAGTGCTAAAGTCCACTGCAACAATATCGCCAAAAAAGCTTCTAGAGTTGTTAACCTGATTCTACGCAGCTTCTGCTCAGGCAATCTCACACTACTCACAAGAGCCTACAAAACTTTTGCCAGACCCATCCTAGACTACTGCTCATCTGTCTGGAACCCATAGCACATCTCAGACATCGACACCCTTGAAAATGTCCAAAGATATTTCACCAGAAGAGCCCTTCACTCCTCCACTCAAAACAGAATATCCTACGAAAATAGACTAACAACCCTGGGCCTAGAAAGCCTAGAACTACGGCGCCTAAAACACGATTTGAGTATTGCCCACAAGATCATATGCTGCAACGTCCTACTGGTCAATGACTACTTCAGCTTCAACCGCAACAACACAAGAGCATGCAACAGATTTAAACTTAATACGAACCGCTCCAAACATGACTGTAAAAAAATATGATTTCAACAATCGAGTTATCGAAGCGTGGAACTCATTACCGGACTCAATTGTGTCAACCCCTAACCCCCAACATTTCTCCCTTAGACTCTCCACGATTGACCTCTCCAGGTTCCTAAGAGGCCAGTAAGGGGCGTACATAAGTGCACTGGTGTGCCTTTCGTCCCTTGTCCAATTGTCTTTCCTTTCTCTCACTTATCATATATATTCTCTTTCTTTCATATATCCTCTCCTCTACGTTATATATTACTACATGTCTATTTTTCTTCCTATGTATTTGTGTATTGGACAAATGAATAAATAAAAATAAATAAATAAATAAACAACTTTAAAAAAAAGTATCTATGGGGATTCTCAGTCATCCAATTCATGGTTGTGTTGTAAGGAATATTCTTCTGGGTTTAGTTCCAAGTGGGGAAAAAGACACCGGATTCATGTAAGTTCCTTGGAAAGAAGGTTAAATGAAGGAGAGGACCACGTGGTATGAGCTCCTGAACAGAAAAGGTGGATCACATGCTTCTAGATGTTGGATGAAGAGGGGGAAAAGGGGTAAGACGCTGAGAATTGTTTTATGCCCTCTCTTGGGCTCCACCCCTGGGGCTTCCTGCTCATGTGCAAGAAATGCACTCTGATTGGTTGTCAGATTCCCATAGGACCATGCAGGGACAACTCTGTAGGCTTGAGTTCAATTTTGGCTGTGCTTTCCTGGGTAATGAATGTAATGAAAGCGTTTTGGGAAATTCCTAATATAGCTGTCTGAAGGAGGTAGGTCTTTGTTATGTAGAATAGACATTACTCTTTTTAGTTGTTTCTTAAACTCAATTAAACAACCGTTCACACGATAACAATATAACAAAACTAATTACTTTATTCCATACTAACTGAATCACAGCTTTTCTCTTTTCCAATACTTATATAAATATATTTTCTTTTCTTTTTCTTTTTCTTTATTATTTTCATTACTGATATATTACTGACTCACCCATTAACATATTATTACACCATGTCGTATCTCCTGATAACGTCTGTCATGTAGGCAGATCCTCCCTTTCTCCCTTCCTTATTATTTTACAAATACTTTATAAAATCGTAAACTCATCTCCCTAACTACCTCTCTATAAATATCTTTCTTGCTATCCTTATCACTAATTATTACTACCTTTTAAATAATAAGATAAGATAGAAAAATGAAATATTTATAGTAATAAGATATAAATGTGTACATTGAATTTTTGTTACAAAGTAAGATATATATGTCAAAATACAATATCATGCAATAATTATTTCTATCCCTTTTTAAATTTATGTACCCCATTTTCCCTTCCCCCATTTACCTTTTGTTAACCAATAAACTTTATTTTTTTTTAAAAAGAAAAAAGAATAGACTGGTCCTGGCTATTAACAAAAGTGGGGGTGGGGAATGAGTGAGCTGGGCCATTCCTTGATGGCACATTGACAAGGGTGGGGTCTACTAAGAGTGAGTCTTTTCTTTCCTAAAAACATGTTTCTGGGGATATTCTATATAACATTCTGCCTTTTTAATATCTCTTAGGATATTTCATTTTTTATAGGAGAGGGGTGGGTGCTAAATTCCTACAGTTATCCCAAAGGTTCTTTTTCAAGAGGCAACTGAACTTTCTGTTTTGTTTGTTTGTTTATTTATTTATTTATTTATTCATTCATTCATTCATTCATTCATTCATTCATTCATCCAATACACAAATACATAGGAAGAAAAATAGACATGTAGTAATATATATAAGGGTAAAGTGAACTTAGAGGAGAGGATATATGAAAGAAAGAAAATATATATGATAAGTGAGAGAAAGGAAAGACAATTGGACAGGGGACGAAAGACACACCAGTGCACTTATGCACGCCCCTTACTGGCCTCTTAGGAACCTGGAGAGGTCAATTGTGGAGAGTCTAAGGGAGAAATGTTGGGGGTTAGGGGTTGACACAATTGAGTCCGGTAATGAGTTCCACGCTTCGATAACTCGATTGTTGAAATCGTATTTTTTACAGTCAAGTTTGGAGCGGTTCGTATTAAGTTTGAATCTGTTGCGTGCTCTTGTGTTGTTGCGGTTGAAGCTGAAGTAGTCATTGACTGGTAGGACGTTGCATTGACCAGTAGGACGTTTTGTTTTTGAAAGAAAAAGAAAAAACTCCAATTGCCTCCTGGGGAAAAAAAAAAGCATATTTGGGACACTTCCAAAAACTTTTGCCAAGAAAACTGAAGGACTAATGCAGGAAATTAGCAGGAGATAAAAACTGATTTGAAGGTGTGCACATGGGCACAAACACAAACACACACAATGTGATGGAGTTTTACATTCAAAGGAGGAGAGAGACATGAAACCCCATCTTACCTGTCTATAATTCATTTGGAGAGATATTGGCTTTGACTGTAATATCAAAACTATGAACAAAAGACATTCTGTCATCCTGCATATGTGACCTTACATTTATAGTTATAGTTATAGTTATTAGATTTGTATGCCGCCCCTCTCTGAAGACTCGGGGATTTCTTAAACCACTTATTTTTCCACTAGTTTCTGGGTCTCAAATGAAAAGTTATTTTTAGCCAGGCTATCAAGTAACATGTGCAAACAATTCCTAAATGTAGTGGAAGGGAAGATCTCAATTGTCAGTCTTTCATGTGCCAGTGGAAACTGTTCTAAAAATGTGAAGCCAGATTATACATTACAACATCACAGTTTCCTGATGTGTCTGATAACATGCAAAACTCTACCAACTGTGCAAGGTGTTTAAAGCATAAACATTTGAGCAATTGTTATCTAATTGACAAGAGAAAATGTGAAGCTAATTGACACAAGAAAACAAATGCTAAAATCACAGCTTTTTAATTACAGCAAGAGGTGACACTCTAGGCTCTGTTGTTTGTGTCACAATATTGTGTAATGTAAACCTTTTCCTTCTTCCCAATTCTGTCAATCAATGCTACCCCATTTGTCAATTGAAATTTCTACTCAAATACTCTCTAGTCATTTACTCGAGGTTGGTTCTAATTTGGGAAGAAAATCCTGGGCAAAAGTACACCTCTCTTTATCATAGTCCAATTTGTTTCACTTTCTCATTCAAGCCTAATCTGCCAAGAGCAAGCAGACATTTTCCTTTGCTCCTTTTAGAACATAAAAGGCTCATAAAAGACCAGCAATACAAGAAGAAGCTTATGGCCAGCAATTAAGAGTTGACAGGGAGCCTAGTGGTAGATTGACTCTTGAAATGATATTTAATGATTCTCATCTCCCACCTCATACTTTAAATCAAGGATAAGATAAACCAGGGATAAGACAAAGCAACTTCCCACATCACACTTTAAATCAAGGATAAGCTCAAGAGCACAGAAACACTGTTTTGAGAACTGTCCAGAGTTTCTTGATTGAAAGTAGGATGCTTGGCTGCATAGCTAGAGGTATAACAAGCAGGAAGAGGGAGATTATGATCCCGCTATATAGAGTGCTGGTGAGACCACATTTGGAATACTGTGTTCAGTTCTGGAGACCTCACCTACAAAAAGATATTAACAAAATTGAATGGGTCCAAAGACGGGCTACAAGAATGGTGTAAGGAAAAGGGGGGACATGATCAAAACAGTTAAATATGTTAAAGGGCTAAATAAGGTCCAGGAGGGAAGTGTTTTTAATAGGAAAGTGAACACAAGAACAAGGGGACACAATCTGAAGTTAGTTGGGGGAAAGATCAAAAGCAACACGAGAAGATATTATTTTACTCAAAGAGTAGTAGATCCTTGGAACAAACTTACAGCAGATGTGATAGATAAATCCACAGTAACTGAATTTAAACATGTCTGGGATAAACATATATCCATCCTAAGATAAAATACAGAAAATAGTATAAGGGCAGACTAGATGGATCATGAGGTCTTTTTCTGCCGTCAGTCTTCTATGTTTCTATGAAAGCCACTCAGATTATAGGATTGGAAGCTGTCTGTGTGTGTGTGTATGTAGCATATTTTTGCTGATAATGAAAAGGAAGGGAGACTAGTATATATCTATTTTGAGCTTATTATGCTTTCATCAACTAGCCATGTCCTTACCGGGATTTGAACCTGCAGATTCTGCCTTGTACAGCAGTGGCTTTAACCTCTAGACTACAGGCTCTCCTCCTCTCAGCTTATACCAGGGAAGAGTTATATGGGTTTTTTTTTGTTGAATTACCGTGATATACCCAAATATGGTAGGAGCATGCTGCTTCCTTTTTGCCTCTCAGCAAAAAGGTATATATATGATAGAACATGATTAATATAATCATATCATATATCATATCATAATATAACCATATCACTAAAGCCCACTGCAACAATATCACCAAAAAGGCTTGTAGAGTTGTTAACCTGATCCTACGTAGCTTCTGCTCCAGCAATCTCACACTACTCACAAGAGTCTACAAAATTTTTGCCAGACCCATCCTAGAATACAGCTCATCTGTCTGGAACCCATACCACATCTCGGACATCAACACCCTTGAAAATGTCCAAAGATATTTCACCAGAAGAGCCCTTCACTCCTCCACTAAAAACAGAATACCCTACAAAAATAGACTAACAATCCTGGGTCTAGAAAGCTTAGAACTACGACGCCTAAAACACGATCTAAGTATTGCCCACAAGATCATATGCTGCAACATCCTACCTGTCAATGACTACTTCAGCTTCAACCGCAGCAACACAAGAGCACGCAACAGATTCAAACTCAATATTAACCGCTACAAACTTGACTGTAAAAAATATGACTTTAACAATCGAGTTGTCGAAGCATGGAACTCATTACCAGACTCAATAGTGTCAACCCCTAACCCCCAACATTTCTCCCTTAGACTATCCACGATTGACCTCTCCAGGTTCCTAAGAGGTCAGTAAGGGGCGTACATAAGTGCACCAGTGTGCCTTTCGTCCCTTGTCCAATTGTCTTTCCTTTATCTCATATATCATATATATTTTCTTCCTTTCATATATCTTCTCTATTTTATATTTTTCTTTATATATATTACCTCGTGTCTATTCTCTTCTATGTACAGTATTGTGTATTGGACAAAATAAATAAATAAATAAATAAAATAAACATAACATAACAATAACAGTAAAATACTTCTCTAAAACAATTTCTCAGCATCTACCATGTTTTTTTCAGCATCCTTGTTGTTTAAACCCTGCTGTTCTGTTTCGGGTCTATTTGACCCGAAGCCAAGTTTGAGTCCCTGTAAAAAATTTTCCCTGCATATCTGAAACTTGAAATTTCATGACTTTTCATCATTTCAGGGGTTCTCTCTATGAGAATTTTTTTTGGGGGGTGGGGGGCTTAGTTTTTGCTGGGCCAAAAAAGTTACAAATCTTCTGTTCCCGGGTCACCCTGACCCGGACCGAAAACTCTTCATTTGCAGTGCTTATGTTTGGTCGTTTTGAAAGCTTTTTTCACTTGGAAAGTAGTCTGAACATTTCTGCACACAATGATATGAAAATTGAAATGAAAAAAGTAAATCTTATTGGTTTATTTTGCGGATATAATGCACGCCCCCCCCCCGTTTTTGTGAATTTGTTTTCAATTTATGGATAGTTTTGCTTGCAAAATGCATTCTATTTTACTAAAGTTGGTGTGGGATTGGTAGCTTGAACATTTCTGAATATAAGAAAAATATAAAGGAACTGAAAAAAATGATTCTTATTGGTTTTTTAATATCAGAAATAAGGCATATTTATGTGCAAAATAAACCAATAAGGATTAATTTCTTCAGTTCAATTTTCATATCATTGTGTGCAGAAATGTTCAGACTACTTTCCAAGTGAAAAAAGTATTCAAATTGACCAAACATAAGCACTGCAAATGAAGAGTTTTCGGTCCGGGTCAGGGTGACCCGGGAACAGAAGATTTGTTACTTTTCTTAAACAGAACAGGAGGGTTAAGAACAATAAACAGGAAGAAGATGAACTGAAAAGCAGAGTAGCAATGACTTTAGACCTCACATAGCATCCTATCCTTTAGAATCAGTTTGATACCCAATTAAGAGAAGAAGTGAGACTGGCAATGTCCACCAAGTTTGGCAATAGGCAAGTATGAATAAGCACAGACTCACAAATCTTCAAATGTGCTCTCGGGCTTCAAGGTTTGCCTATCCCCCTTTCACTACTTCAGCTTCAACCGCAATAACACAAGAGCACGCAACAGATTCAAACTTAATACGAACTTCTCCAAACGTGACTGTAAAAAATATGATTTCAACAATCGAGTTATCGAAGCGTGGAACTCATTACCGGACTCAATTGTGTCAACCCCTAACCCCAAACATTTCTCCCATAGACTCTCCACGATTGATCTGTCTAGGTCCCTAAGAGGCCAGTAAGGGGCGTACATAAGTGCACTGGTGTGCCTTTCGTCCCCTGTCCAATTGTCTTTCCTTTCTTTCACCTATCATATATATTCTCTTCCTTTCATATATCCTCTCCTCTAAGTTCACTTTTACCCTTACATATATTACTACATGTCTATTTTTCTTCTTATGTATTTGTGTATTGGACAAACAAACAAACAAACAAATAAATAAAATGAGTCTCTTATCAAAAACTCTTCTTCAAGTTGCTTTGGTGTTCTCTTTTTAACTATTGGCTCATCTTGCCATCTGTTTCAATCCCAACTGCGAATTGAGCACTAAATAATCTGATTTTAACTTTTAAATCTCTGCTTGAAATGTTGTTTGGCCTCCTGTTTCCACTGCTGTCAATGAAGGCAAAGTATGGAATTAGTTCAACAAAGACTGAAAATAGGGAAATAATGGTATAGACCTTCCTGCCTGAGTTATAGTGTTAAGAGCAATAGACAAGCAAATGGAACATTAATCCAATCTAATATCACAACATTTTACTCCCTCCATCTCCCCTTAGCCCCATATAGTTTCTTTGCCACGAAACATACCGTGTCATGAATGTGATCAGAATACTGAGATTTCTCATTCTTCAAATGTCAAAGTTACATATGATATGAACCATCCTCTAACTTTGTCTGGGAACACTGGCTCTTAATGCTACAAATCCTTCGGTCCCCAAAAATTCCATTTCTGTTATTTCTATTATTTATTTATTTATTTTTATTTATTTATTAGATTTGTATGCCGCCCCTCTCCAAAGACTCGGGGTGGCTAACAACAGTATAAAAAGACAAGGTAAACAAATCTAATATTAAAAATAATCTTAAAAACCCCAATTTAAAGAACCACTCATATATACAAGCATACCATGTATAAATTCTATAAGCCTAGGGGGAAGGGAAATTTCAATTCCCCCATGCCTGATGACAGAGGTGGGTTTTAAGGAGCTTGCAAAAGGCAAGGAGGGTGGGGGCAACTGTGATATCTGGGGGGAGCTGGTTCCAGAGGGCCGGGGCCGCCACAGAGAAGGCTCTTCTCCTGGGTCCCACCAAACAACACTGCTTAGTCGATGGGACCCGGAGAAGGCCAACTCTGTGGGACCTAACCGGTCGCTGGGATTCGTGTGGCAGAAGGCGGCCCCGGAGATATTCTGGTCCGATGCCATGAAGGGCTTTATAGGTCATAACCAACACTTTGAATTGTGACCGGAAATTGATCGACAACCAATGCAGACTACGGAGTGTTCGTGTAACATGGGCATACCTTGGGAAGCCCATGATTGCTCTCGCAGCTGCATTCTACACGATCTGAAGTTTCCGAACACTTTTCAAAGGTAGCCCCATGTAGAGAGCGTTACAGTAGTCGAACCTCGAGGTGATGAGGGCATGAGTGACTGTGAGCACTCCCTCTCCTTTTTTTTTGCAGTTATGGTTTCCACACAAGATTTTTTATGGTGGATTCTTAATCCAAAATTCAAAAATGTAAAAGCTAAGAAGGCCAACAAGACGTTTCCGACAGCCCTACAGTTTTGTATCCCAATGACCTTTGTCACCATGTTCCAGCCATATTTGGACATCCTGGAAGCCAGGACATTATTCATTTGGCAGACTCTTTCCTTACAGTTCAACTGAAGTGCTAAGATCAGCTGCTGAGAATTTTCTGGTGGAGATGCTACTGGCTCTCTATACCTTCTGCACCTCTTTGGTGAATGTTGACTTTAAAGGCCAAAATCCAGAAATGAATATACATAGAAACGCACTCACCCACTCATTTTAATTGAAATGGAATAAGAGTTTCAGAGCACAAAAGCTTGACCCACAATGCATTTTGGCTAAGCTTTTACATTTTTTTTTAAATGGGGGAGGCTGCTTTGCAAACCAAACTCTTGTCTCTCTCCCTCCATCCCCATGTGACTTTTCAATGCAAAGCAGTGTTCATATTGCTTTGCTTTGCTCCAAGCCACAGATACATCCTTTGATCATTGGATGGCTTGGAGGAAGCCTCTGGAAGACAGCAAGCATGTCTGAGCCCAACTGCTTTGCCTTTGTTCCTCAGTTCCTCTTCCACGGGTGACAAGAAATTGTTGAACAAAATATGATGGCACCATTTGACCCTAATGTTTATAAAGTTGTCCTGCTCCTCATTCTTCAGGGCTATGCACAAATGCTCATTAACAGTTAGTTGGTATTAATATATGGTTCCTAAAGACCATTCTCTAGCAGTGCTGCCAAAGTTCAAAAATAATGAGCTCAAAATACAGGTTTTTCCAGTTTGTAATGTCCAATTGCATTGTGGGTCAAGCTTTTGTGCTCTGAAACTCTTATTCCATTTCAATTAAAATGAATGGGTGAGTGCGTTTCTATGTATATTCATTTCTGGATTTTGGCCTTTAAAGTCAACATTCACCAAAGAGGTGCAGAAGGTATAGAGAGCCAGTAGCATCTCCACCAGAAAATTCTCAGCAGCTGATCTTAGCACTTCAGTTGAACTGTAAGGAAAGAGTCTGCCAAATGAATAATGCCCTGGCTTCCAGGATGTCCAAACATGGCTGGAACATGGTGACAAAGGTCATTGGGATACAAAACTGTAGGGCTGTCGGAAACGTCTTGTTGGCCTTCTTAGATTAAGTTTGTGAGGAATATCAAAATTTTTAAAAAACATACTTTTCTGCTACAGATAAGAAATCGGTAGCATTTTTTCTTTTTCATTAGAGATGAAACAACAACAGGGGGTGTATTTAGCCCTTGAAAGGCTTAATAAGCACATTTATTTTAGATTAGATTAGATTAGATTAGATTTATTGGATTTATATGCTGCCCCTCTCCGCAGACTCGGGGCGGCTCACAACAATGGTGAAGAACAATACATAGTAACAAATCTAATATTTAAAAATCTAGGTTACAGTTTTAGATTAAAAAGTCCAAAAAAAGAAACCCCAATATATAAAAAACAACACACAATCAAATCATACACAAAAACTACATGGGCAAGGGGGAGATGTTTCAATTCCCCCATGCCTGATGGCAGAGATGGGTTTTAAGAAGTTTACGAAAGGCAAGGAGGGTGGAGGGAATCCTGATCTCTGGGGGGAGCTGGTTCCAGAGGGTCGGAGCCACCACAGAGAAGGCTCTTCCCATGGGTCCCGCCAGATGACATTTTAGACTTGCCCAGTTCCACCCAAAAAATAAAGACCGGTTCAAACTTTCAGCTCTTCTTCTCTGTGTCATGATTGGCTTGCCATGCCAACAACCCCCCCCCCCACACACACACAAAACCAGGTGTCAGCAACAGGAAGGCAGGCATTGGAATGCAAGAAATGTGTAGTATCAGTGAGTGTAGAGGAATGCAAATTGCCACGTGAGTAAATCCAAAATGGATTGACTTAAAATAACATAAATGTGACTGATTGGCTAAACAAATGGACAATGGGAGGACCAGGGAGGAAAGGGAAATATTTCCTATGCTTCCTGTGTGCAAAATTGTTAGAATTGGCTTTTCCACTTTAGTATCCACATGGCATTTTTAGTAAAGTTATACTCTTGGTAAAAAGATGTCCCAGGAGTCTCCTTTGCTCTCTCAACCAGTGAGATGGTTGACACTCTGAAGATATGCAATCTCAGTTCCAGGAGGTCAATTTAAAAATAAATGCATCCCTTGGCCATCCAAAGATTGCATGTCTCTGCTCCAACGGGGCATTTTATAATCCTGGGTGGACTCCATCCTATTGAAAAGGCTCAAAAAAGCCCACATCCCTCAAAGCATGGGACCCCCAGGGAGTAGTATTAGAAACTTTAGTCAAAGGGTAGAATAGTTTGGTTTATGGTAACTGCAACAAGATTATTGTATGCACAACAATGGAAGAGCCATGAAATTCCCCATGTGGATTGTGAAAGTCAGAAATAGCAGCAAAAAATAAAGTCTGTTGAGTAAAACAAAAACAAAACCAGACCAACATCTTTTTTTAAAGAAAAAATTAAAATCTTACATGGACTTCTTTGCTGAAAGAAGAAAGAATTGGATTAATTGAGGGGCTTAATGGAATTGCAAGGCATCTAAAAGGAATAGGAATAGCATTTAGACTTATATAACACTTCATAGTGCTTTTACAGCCCTCTCTAAGTGGTTTAAAGAATCAGCATATTGCCCCCAACAATCTGGGTCCTCATTTTACCGACCTCAGAAGGATGGAAGGCTGAGTCAACCTTGAGCTGGTGATGAGATTTGAACTGCTGAACTACAGCTAGCAGTTAGCTGAAGTAGCCTGCAGTGCTGCACTCTAACCACTGTGCCATCCCATATATATATATGAGAGTTTTGGGGATGCATGTCTTTTGGAAGGGCTTGCAGGAAGGAACAACAGAATGTAATGGCAATGTGGAAGACCATTGTTATTTTAAGCAGTTTAATCACATGCTTCATTTCTCCTTCGTATTAAAAGGTCTTTTTATAAAGGAGAAATGGGAAATCTTCAAAGCTTTTGTTATATTCTCCTTCATTCCAGGTTGCTTGGCTAGTCTCCATCCATTATTTCTTGTCCTTCCCTCTGGTGCTTTAGAAAATAAATTGACCCTTCCCTCTTTGTGGCAGCTTCTCAAACACTGGAATACTGCTATCCTGTTCCCCCTACTCCTTCTTTTCTCTAGACTAGTCAAACCCAAATCCTGTAACCATATGAAATAATGGTGCTAGGTTTTGATAAAACTTTCATGTTGTTCTTGTTTGTTGGGAGATTCTACATGGAACATTTGGTACTGCAGAAATTAGCCACCCTTGGGGTATGCTGTTATTATGCAGGAGTTCCTGGAAATTCATAAGAGATTTGAATATCAGCTTGCTGGATTTGTTTGTTTGTTTGTTTGTTTGTTTATTAGATTTGTATGCCGCCCCTCTCTGTAGACTCGGGGCGGATAACAACAACAATAAGACAATATAAACAAATCTAATATTTAAGTTAATTTAAAAACCCTAATTTAATAAACCAATCATACATACAGACATACCATGCATAAATTTTTCGTAAGCCTATGGGGAGGAGAATATCTCAGTTCCCCTATGCCTGATGACAGAGGTGGGTTTTAAGGAGCTTACAAAAGGCAAGGTGGGTGGGAGCAACTTTAATCTCTGGGGGGAGTTGGTTCCAGAGGGCCGGGGCCACCACAGAGAAGGCTCTTCCCCTGGGTCCCGCCAAACGGCATTGTTTAGTCGACAGAACCTGGAGAAGGCCAACTCTGTGGGACCTAACTGGTCGCTGGGATTCGTGTGGCAGAAGGCGGTCCCAGAGATATACTGGTCCGATGCCATGAATATAGTGTACCTTTGTATGTTCTGCTTTTATATCTGTTTGCTTGAGCTAATAATAAAGCTTAAAATCCATTGATAATCATCATCATCATTATATCATCATCATCAATACAACACAGCAAACAAGATCACTATGCTGGATTTCATATTTCATCATCAGTTGGGTGCTTCCCAAGCACCTAGGACTGCGTGATGTAGCGGCGAATTATTTGTGCTGATCCCAGTAAAGCGGCCTTGTGCAATTGACAGATGGAGATTTTGTCAATTCCGATGGTTTTCAAATGTCTGCTGAGATCCTTTGGCACTGCACCCAGCATACCAAAGACCACTGGGACCACTTTCACTGGCTTATGCCAAAGTCGTTGCAGCTCGATTTTTAGATCTTTGTATTTATTTCTCTAACTGCTTCTCATTCATTTATTATTATTATTATTATTGTTATTATTATTATTATTATTATTATTATTATTTTATTTATTTTATCTGGCAATAAGTGCAAGGAAACATGAAAAAATGGCACAAATAAATGGATAGAAAGAAACAAAACATAGCCATAAACACACAATCAGATAATCATTAATGCAGAAAAAACAATTGCTGCCAACTTGCCTTCCACTGAGGACCTGTATACTTCATGAGTCACAAAGAGGGCTGTGAAAATATTTACTGACATCCTGGACATAAACTGTTTCAATTCCTACCCTCAAAACGTTGCTACAGAGTACTGCACACCAAGACAACTAGACACAAGAACGTTTCCCCCCAAATGCCATCACTCTGTTAAACTATTTACTAAGTCTGCACTACTATTACTACTTGTTTTTTCTCATCGTTCCTATCACCCATTTCCTCCACTTATGACTGTATGACTGTAACTTGTTGTTTGTATCCTTAAGATTTTTATTAATATTGATTGTTTCCTCATTGCTTATTTGACCCCTATGACAAGCATTGTGTTGTACTTCATGATTCTTGACAAATATATTTTTTCTTTTATGTAAACTGAGAGCATATGCACCAAGACAAATTCCTTGTGCATCCAATCACACTTAGCCAATAAAGAATTCTATCTATTCTATCTATCTATTCAAAATGAGTACATAGAAATGGGTACAGTAGGACAGGGGTGGTAGGCACACTGGTGAGCTTATGCATGCCACCTTTAGGACCTCTTAAGAAATGTGTAAGGTCCATAGTAGACAGTTTAAGGTAAAAGGTATGGGGGTTAGAGAAACTAACAACAGAAACTAACAATTTACTATTCTATTGCAGAATGCAATCAAGATTAGATGTGGTTGAAATTAAAGTAGTTGTTAACAGGTAGGACATTAAGGTAGATGATCCTGGGATTCACGGAAGTGTTCATTGTCCATCAATCCAAAAGAACTAATTGCCTGAGCACCTGATCACTGCCCTGACACTTGGCAACTCAGAGAGATGTAGCAAGAACTTTTCCAAACACTTACAAAGAAAGGAGATTTGTTTTGTTTTGTTTTGTTTTATTTATTTTATTTTGTTTTATTTTATTTTATTATTTATTTTATTATTTATTTATTTTATTTTTATTTTTTATTTATTTATTTTGTCCAATACACAATAAGACACAATGAAGGTGATAAAGGACACCTTCGAGGAAATAGAATTAGAGAAAGAATAGAAGAGAGAGTATAGGATAAAATAATCAATGAGAGAATAGAAGAAAGATATAGGGGTAGAAGAAAAGATATATGGGATATAGGAGAGACAATAGGACAGGGGTCGGAAGGCACTCTAGTGCACTTATGCATGGCCCTTACTGACCTCTTAGGAATCTGGAGAGGTCAACCGTGGACAGTCTAAGGGTAAAACTTGACTGTAAAAAATATGACTTCAGTAACCGAATTGTTGAAGCGTGGAACTCATTACCAGACTCCATAGTGTCATCCCCAAACCCCCAACACTTTACCCTTAGATTATCTACGGTCGACAACTCGGTTACTGAAGTCATATTTTTTACAGTCAAGTTTTACCCTTAGACTGTCCACGGTTGACCTCTCCAGATTCCTAAGAGGTCAGTAAGGGGCGAGTACAAGTGCACTAGAGTGCCTTCCGTCCCCTGTCATACTGCTCTCCTATATCTCCTATACCTTTCTTCTATTCCTATATCTTTTCTTCTATTCTTTCATTGATATGTTCTATTACTATATCTTCTTTTCTATTCTTTCATAGATATATTTTACTATGAGTATCTCCTCTATAACCTTCATCATGTATTTTACTATGTGTGTATATATATATATATAAGGAGCTGTGATGTTCCTTCAATACACCAGGGTGATTCGACACAAAAATATGTAACCCTTCCCTGGTGCAGAGCTGAAGGGATTGGGTACTGTAGCCTAGAGGATAATTCTCTACCTTACAAGGCAAAGGTTGCAGGTTCAGGTCCCAGTGGGTATGGGTAGATGATGAGGCCAAAATAAGGCTGAAATAGATCTATCCTAGTCTCCCTTAATTTTCAAATTCAGCAAAAAAAAAAAGTGACATAGAAAACGCTCATTGTGTATTGGACAAAATAAAAACAAACAAACAAACAAATAAATAAAATGTTGGGGGTTAGGGGATGATACTACGGAGTCCGGTAATGAGTTCCACGCTTCAACAGCTCTTATTACTAAAGTCGTATTTTGGCATAAGGACTGTTGAATGAAAGTGGGACAGAGGAGAACTCAAGTACCAGAGAGCTAAGGAAAGCCTCGGCATTCAGGAGAAAAGGATGGGAGGCCTTATTTCTGGAAAGCTGACAAGAGATAGGAAGCTTGAGTGAGAAAGAGAGGCATCCCCATTTTCTTTTCTTTTATTACCTGCCATTAAAGGTTGTCAGAAGGAGAAGTAAAAGTGCACTATGCTAGTAATTCAAAAGCAAGAGTAAAAACCAGCATTTGAACAGGAGAGGGAGTGTTAAAAGTCTTGTCCAATTAAGACTGTAGAAAAGGAAAGCACAAATGGCCACTGAAATTGGGTGTATCCCCCTCCCGCCACTCCATTTGGATGTGGGTTTCTTTGTTTCATGAAGCTTCTGCTTGCCAAGAAAACCCATATGTTCTGAATTCTTTTAACCTGAGCGTACCTTCTGTCTCTGCTGGAAATTATTCTGTATTCTTGCATTAATTATATTAGAAAGTATGCAAAGCAGAGTCCTAGTCTCTCGGTGAGGCCTAGACTGCACCTGCTTAGATAAATTTGAGCATGATCCACATGGAAATGTTTTCTTGCTTCCCCAGAGTTGCTGGAAATATTAACGGAGATGCCTTAAGAATTAGCTCTATATCGAACAATGTTAATCATTGTCATTGCAGGATGACAATGCAATCACAGGAACGGGGGGGGGGGGAGAAAGAGAAACAAATCTAAATAGCATTATAATAATAGCTTTATATTCTCATCTGTTCAAGTGTTCATAAATATGTACCAAGTGCAGTGATCTTGCTGAGACTAAAGGTGTACTTCCTGGAAAGAAACACAGATAATTTATTGTGCCATAAAGAATGTTGTTGTTCTTTTCTGGATCACTCCAGAAGCCAATACCAACCCAAAAAGAGAAGCCAGACACACTGGTAAAAGGCAAAGGCAGTTTATATAATTCAAGGAAATCACAGGTAACAGAAAATGTCCTTACAAACAGGAAAAATGCTGGAACTTCAAATATATACACGAAGGGAATAGTCCATGAAGCAATACCAGATTCTTGCTGCCAAGACGAAGCTGTAGATAGCAAACAGACGCCTCCCACGAGTCTTCCCGACTGCGAGGCCACAAGGCAAGATCAGAGACGCTGAGAATCAAAACAGGTCACCGCAACTCCAATTGATAACACTCCATATGGCTTCAAGGCCTTGCCTGCCTTTTAAACCCTGCTGATGAGGACCACACCCAAACCCAGCTGTTTCTACTTCAATGGTGAAAATATCTCTTTAACTGCTCCTTTCGTTGCTCTGAACGTCGCTGTCTCATGTCAATGACAGCTTGTGCGTCATCACCTAATGACTCCAAGCTACTGGCTGGGGAGAGGCCCCCCCCCGGGCTCTCATGCTGTTCTCCTTCATCCCATTCCTGATTTTCCTCTCCCCCATCCGACTGTTCAGCCCCCTCCTCTGCGCTGTCATCCTCCTCCGGGCATGGAGCCAGCAGAGACACAGCTGGTCCCTGAGCAGCCTCAGGCTGAATCACAACAATATTGAACAATGTTAATCATTGTCATTGCAGGATGACAATGCAAACAGAGGAACAGGGGGAAAAAAGAGAAACAAATCTAAATAGCATTATAATAATAGCTTTATATTCTCAGATTTAATATCATCTGTTCAAGTGTTCATAAATATGTACCAAGTGCAGTGATCTTGCTGAGACTAAAGGTGTACTTCCTGGAAAGAAGCACAGATAATTTATTGTGTCATAAAGAATGTTGTGTTCACATTTTTAAAAAAAAAAAAAAATTCAAAGTACATATTGCAAGCAAATCTGAAGCGCTTCCAGTATATTTGATATGAAACCTTTTGTTTTAAGTAGGGTTCTTAACAGAGTCAAATCTGTAGGGTAAAAGAGACTAAGGGATATGATAGTAGTCTTCCAGTACTTGTGGGACTGTTAGAGAAGGCAGGACAAGGAGTACCAAGTAGAAGATAGAGTTCCAACCTAAAATCAAGGAAAAGCTTACTGATTGAATGTCTTGCCTCTTGTTCCGAATCCAAAGAGGAGAGAGATAATTGATCTCCTTCTGAGCTGTCTGCCACGCTCTCCTCCTCCCTGTCACTCATGTCTTCTTGGTCAGAGGAGCCTTCATCAGCAGATTCCACCGGGGGCAAAACAGGCCTGCAGCATGTGGATGTCTCCCCCCTATCCACAGTCCTTGGGGCAGGAGCTGGGCCAGAGCTAACCACAACACTGGCCAGGAAATACACACACATGAACAAATAGCAAAAACACACAAGCACTATTCCCAGTTCTAAATGGATCCATTTAGAAAAGCAACATACAGGTGTTTTTTAAACTAAATTGAGAAACTTCCAAGCTTACCGACTGTAGTTGTGTTTAAAGCCCTATCACTTTTAATCGCAGTCTGACACAGAAATGTAGCAAGTGAAATTTTTCCAGACTTGAAGATTAGTGATGGAAAAAGCTTTGCCAGCTTAATTTCTCTCTGTCAGCCTGGTGATAAAGATAGATGTGCAAAACCAGTCATATTGGAGTGCCTGGTGCTAAGAGACAGTCTCAATTCAGCATTTCTCTCCTCTGCAGCAAACTAGCTCAAGTAACAATCAGGTGCTGAGACAGAAAGTGATACCTTTAATCGAGTAATTTCATCTCCTGCCCCACAGGATGCTGCTTCTCAGCCAGCCGGACCATCAGGCCCAGGCCCACATTTGAAGACTTTGAGCAATCAATTTGAAGTAATGCTGGAGACACTTACAAAAGATTTCTTCTATCTTCATTCTCATTCTCAACAGGGACTCTGTCCACAGCATGGCTAAAAAGAGAGAGAGAGAAGACAATGACATGTACTGTATCTGTGTAATTAAAATTCTGCCCCTTTAGCAATTCGTGTAAAAAAAGCAATAGGGTTTCAATTGTACATCCACTGCAGCCATCTTCCCTTATTTATTTTATTTTATTTATTTATTTATTGGATTTGTATGCCGCCCCTCTCCGCAGACTCGGGGCGGCTAACAACAGCAATAAAACAGCATATAGTAATAATCCAATACTAAAACAGTTAAAAACCCTTATTATAAAACCAAACATACGTACAGACATACCATGCATAAAATTGTAAAGGCCTAGGGGGAAAGAATATCTCAATTCCCCCCTGCCTGGTGGCAGAGGTGGGTTTTAAGCAGCTTACGAAAGGCAAGGAGGGTGGGGGCAATTCTAATCTCTGGGGGGGAATTGGTTCCAGAAGGCTCTTCCCCTGGGTCCCGCCAAGCGACATTGTTTAGTTGACGGGGCCCGGAGAAGGCCCACTCTGTGGGACCTAACTGACTGATTGTCACTGATTGTCGTCTGGCGGGACCCAGGGGAAGAGCCTTCTCTGTGGCGGCCCCAACCCTCTGGAACCAGCTCCCCCCAGAGATTAGGATTGCGCCCACCCTCCCTGTCTTTCGTAAACTACTCAAGACTCATTTATGCCGCCAGCCATGGGGGAGTTAACATATTCCTTCCCCCCCAGGCCATTACAAATTATGCATGGTATGTTTGTGTGTATGTTTGGTTTTATTATAACGATTTTTAGTTGTTTTATTAATTGGATTGCTACATGCTGTTTTTATCATTGTTGTTAGCCGCCCCGAGTCTGCGGAGAGGGGCGGCATACAAATCCAATAAATAGATAAGTAAGTAAGTAAGTAAGTAAGTAAGTAAGTAAGTAAGTAAGTAAGTAAGTAAGTAAGTAAGTAAGTAAGTAATAAATTAATAAATTAATAAATTAATAAATTAATAAATTAATAAATTAATAAATTAATAAATTAATAAATTAATAAATTAATAAATTAATAAATTAATAAATTAATAAATTAATCCTTCCATTGCCCTCCATCAAGTCAGAGCTGAAGAAGCTTTTTGGATGAGAAGCAAAAAATCTTCAAAGAAAAAACAAGGACGTCCAGCTGCCTCTTGAAAAGTACCTTTGGGATCTCTAGCGGTAGTTCCAACCTGCATTTGAAGATCAAGACACATTTTAATTACGTATTCTGGCTGCAAAAAGATGTTAGTTGATAGTGTTGATTTTATAATCAGATTATATAAGATACTTTGAGGGAACATGCTACAAGAACTAATTGGGTTGGTTAAGATCATGTTCAGAAGCATTTTCTCCCTCTTTCTCTCTTGGGGGTTCCATTAGCAGTACTGAAAACACGCCAGAAGTATTTTTTTTTAAGCTAAATGTAAGATTTTAAAAATATTTTAAAGAAGAGCTATGTTAGAAGTGGTATGCCGTAGGAGAAAAACTTTGTTGAAGCTAATAAAATACAAGAGAAATGGGAATTTGTAATTGAGCTTTGATAAAAGTTTAATCAATTTATAGTTTCTAATTCATTATGCAAACACAAACTGGAATCTCAAGGATTCAATTTCATGTTTCTTAGAACCACATAGCAAAAGTAGAAATACATATCTGTATAAAAGTACACATGTTAGTGATAATATACCCATAAATGAAGGCATTCTTGAAAAACGCTTTAAAAGTAAAGTTTTATTTAAGGAAGCTTGCAAATAAGAATGTCTACATTACAGAAAATGCAGGTAATGTATTTACCTGCATGTTTTTTGAAAGCAGATTTTTTTTTAACCCTGCTGTTCTGTTCGGGTCGTATGTGACCCGAAGCCAAGTTTGAGTCCCTGTAAAAAATTTTCCCTGCATATCTGAAACTTGAAATTTCATGACTTTTCATCATTTCAGGGGTTCTCTCTATGAGAATTTTTTTGGGGGGGGTGGGGGGCTTAGTTTTTGCTGGGCAAAAAAAGTTCCTAATGTTATGTTCGGGTCACATACGACCCGGACCGAAAACACTTCATTTGAAGTGCTTATGTTTGGTCAATTTGAAAACTTTTTTCACTTGGAAAGTAGTCTGAACATTTCTGCACACAATGATATGAAAATTGAAATGAAAAAATTAATCCTTATTGGTTTATTTTGCACATAAATGTGCCGCCCCCCCCCGTTTTTGTGATTTTTTTTCAATTTATGGATAGTTTTGCTTGCAAAATCCATTCTATTTTACTGGAGTTGGTGTGGGATTGGTAGCTTGAACATTTCTGAATATAAGAAAAATATAAAGGAACTGAAAAAAATGATTCTTACTGGTTTTTTAACATCAGAAATAAGGCCTCCCCCCCCCCCCTCGGCTGCTTGCAATCATTTTCACTTTTTATTTTTTTATGCTCCAAATCCGAAATATTCTTTAAAATCTTAGGCATTCATTTACTCAATTTAACAATGCTGGTCATCAAAAAATATTTTTGGAGTGGTGGCTAATTGTTTTCTGGGCAAAAAAAAATCATAACTTCAAATCTGTTTCTGTTCGTATATGACAGGACCAAAAATATTTTTTTTAGGTACTTGAATTTAATCTTTTTGAAAACTTTTTCAACTGGAAAACTAGTTTGAACATTTATGAACATAATGATATGAAAATTGAACTGGAAAAATTGAGACTTATATTTTTATTTTGATCAAAAAGCCCCTCCCCCCATCCTTTCTGAATTTCGTGTCAATTTATATTTTTTAAGGCTACAAATCCCTGAGGAATTTCCCCCCAAAAGGTTTGATATACTAAATTGAACATTTCTGAACATGAGAAAAATATAAATGAACTGAAAAAAATGGTTCTTATTGGTTTATTTTTGCCACAAAAGGGCCACCCCCCCGGCCTTGCTGTGTGCCATTATTGTCACTGTTTATACATATTTGTCTATAAATATTTGGAATATCCTTTTGAAAATCAACCACATTGTAGCCAGATAACTAATTTTATGAAAGAAATCCATTTTACTAAAAAAAAGTATGTAAGTTTGAAATTAACAGCATAATTTTTATATAAATTGAAATAAATTTATATGCAAAATAAACCAATATGCATCAATTTTTCCAGTTCAATTTTCATATCATTATGTTCAGAAATGTTCAAGCTACAAATCCCACACCAACTTTAGCAAAATAGAATGCATTCTGCTAGCAAAACTATCCATAAAGTAAAGACTATTTCACAAAAACGGGGGGGAGGCACATTTATGTGCAAAATAAACCAATAAGGATTAATTTTTTCAGTTCAATTTTCATATCATTGTGTGCAGTAATGTTCAAGCTACCAATCCCACACCAACTTTAGTAAAATAGAATGGATTTTGCAAGCAAAACTATCCATAAATTGAAAAAAAATCACAAAAACGGGGGGGGCGGCACATTTATGTGCAAAATAAACCAATAAGGATTAATTTTTTCATTTCAATTTTCATATCATTGTGTGCAGAAATGTTCAGACTACTTTCCAAGTGAAAAAAGTTTTCAAATTGACCAAACATAAGCACTTCAAATGAATTTTTTTCGGTCCGGGTCGTATGTGACCCGAACATAACATTAGGAACTTTTTTCGAACAGAACAACAAATGGAGATGATGTTAAAAGGGTGCAGAATAAATTAGAAATGGAGGAAAAATTACAAATTTGTAATAGCCAAGTTTTAAAGATTCATCCATCCTTTAAACCATATATGTAGGCTAAACTAATTTTGATGGGTGCCCAATAAAAATATACTATTCCAGATGGTTTCAGATATTATTTTGACTTACACTCTATCACCAAGAATAACCGAGAAAGCAATATTAGATTCTTTTAAAAATATTGGGAGAATAATATTATATGTTTCATTTTAATCTAATAAAACTATTCACATACTAGGGAAGTTGACTTATCAAACATTTATTGATCTCAGAATATTGTGTGTGAGCATATTAAACCTGTCAGACCTAAATTCCTGATGCGTTCTAATACTTCAACACTCCTTTTCTCATATTTAGCTCCATTATATGCATTTATTTAGCTCCATTATATGCATTTATTTAGCTCCATTATATGCATTTATTTAGCTCCATTATATGCATTTATTTAGCTCCATTATATGCATTTATTTAGCTCCATTATATGCATTTATTTAGCTCCATTATATGCATTTATACATTTTTTTAAAATGGGATAACTCACATAACCCTCAAATTGTTATTGATAAAATCAATATAATATAAATAGTAAAACAAAAAAAATGACATTAATACACAAAAAATAAAATAAATAAATAAATAATATTATATATGTTCCCTCAAAACAAATATTTTTCTAAATGGAAGGTCTTGAGTAATTAGCAAAGGGATATTAAATGCACAAAGTGTAAATAGACAGTATCTGACAAAATGTCTTTTTCCATCATTCCATCATTGCCTCCATCATTAGCTGAGACAAAGGATACTTCTATATGTGGGATAACATGTAGGGATGAGTTTTGGAGCTGAGACATATATTTCCTTGAAGAATATCATCTATATGAGGGACATTGTGATCCCCCTGTATAGAGAGCTGGTGAGACCACATTTTGAATATTGTGTTCATTTCTGGAGACCTCGTCTACAAAAAGATATCGATAAAATTGAACGGGTCCAAAGACGGGCTACAAAAATGGTGGAAGGTCTTAAGCATAAAACTTATCAGGAAAGACTTCATGAATTCAATCTGTATAGTCTGGAAGACAGAAGGAAAGGGGGGACATGATTGAAACATTTAAACATGTGAAAGGGTTAAATAAGGTTTAGGAGAGAAGTGTTTTTAATAGGAAAGTAAACACAAGAACAAGGGGGCACAATCTGAGGTTAGTTGGGGGAAAGATTAGAAGTAACATGAGAAAATTTTATTTTACTGAAAGAAGAGTAGATGCTTGAAACAAACTTCCAGCAGACGTGGTTGGTAAATCCACGTAACTGAATTTAAACATGCTTGGAATAAACATATATCTATCCTAGGGTAAAATACAGGAAATAGTATAAGGGCAGACTAGATGGACCATGAGGTCTTTTTCTGCCGTCAATCTTCTATGTTTCTATGTTTCTATATATTGATCTATTGATACATCAATCCACCAATCCAACTATAGATAGATCATCATCATCATCAGAGTTGGAAGGGACCTTGAAGGTCTTCTAGTACAATCCCCTGCTCAAGCAAGAGACTATATTGCTCAAAAAACAAAGGGAACACTCAAATAACACATCCTAGATCTGAATGAATGAAATATTCTCATTGAATTCTTTTGTTCTGTACAAAGTTGAATGTGCTGATTACAAAAGGCAAGAAGTGTGGGGGCTATTCTAATCTCTGGGGGGGAGTTGGTTCCAGAGGGCTGGGGCCGCCACAGTGAAGGCTCTTCCCCTGGACATTGTTTAGTTGACGGGACCCGGAGAAGGCCCACTCTGTGGGACCTAACTGGTCGCTGGGATTCGTGCAGCAGAAGGCGGTCCCGGAGATAATCTAGTCTGGTGCCATGAAGGGCTTTATAGGTCATAACCAACACTTTGAATTGTGACTGGAAACTGATTGGCAACTAATGCAGACTGCGGAGTGTTGGTGTAACATGGGCATATTTAGGGAAGCCCATGATTGCTCTCTCAGCTGCATTCTGCACGATCTGAAGTTTCCAAACATTTTTCAAAGGTAGCCCCATGTAGAGAGCATTGCAGTAGTCGAGCCTCGAGGTGATGAGGGCATGAGTGACTGTGAGCAGTGACTCCCGGTCCAGATAGGGCCACAACTGGTGCACCAGGCGAACCTGGGCAAACACCCCCCTCGCCACAGCTGAAAGATGTTTCTCTAATGTGAGCTGTGGATTGAGGAGGACACCCAAGTAGATAGATCAAATAGATCAAGGGTGGGTTCGTTTCCTTCCCTACCAGGTCTCATCGCAATGGAAGTACATGTTTTGCTTCATTAGCACGTGCGCCCCTATGATATTGTGCAAAGCACCTGGAAATTGCTGCGTTTGGCAAGTGGCAGTAAATTTCTGCTACCGGTTCTAAAGAACTGGTCCGAATCAGCAGCAGCTCACCACTGAAATAGATATTCAGTCTCTTCTTAAATCTCCCGGTGATGGAATACCCAAAGCTTCTGAAGGCAAGCCATTCCACTAGTTGATTGTTTTCACTATCGGGAAATATCTTCTTAGTTCTAGGTTGTTTATCTTCTTGATTAGTTTCCAACCATTGCTTCTTGTCTTGCCTTCTGGTACTTTGTAAAAATAAATTAACTCCCCTCTTCTTTGTAGCAGTCGCTCAAATATTGGAACACAGCTATCACCCATCCCTAGTCCTTCTTTTCACTTGAGTAGCGAAATTCCTGCAGTTGTTTGATACATGTTTCAGCGTCTAGCCTTCTAATCATCTTAATTGCTCTTTTCTGCATTCTTCCAGCCTCTTTTTATATCATGCTAGATGCAATATTCCAAGTGCAGTCCTACCACTTACTATTTATAAAACAGTACTAATATATTCTATTCTATTCTATTCTATTTTTATTTAGTCTACGGAGAGGGGCGGCATACAAATCTAATAAATAAATAAATAAAATAAATAATATTTCACATGATGATACTGTGACGTTTTTGATGTTGTGTGACTTTAAGCCAGCAACATTGTGTGTCTGTGGGTCAGCTTTCAATTCTTTTTGAGAGAATATAAAATGGAAATGATGGTAGTGTGGTTGTGTCTCAAGGGAAGTGTCTCCACCAAATCTGAGGGCAGACCAGGAGTGAAATATGCACTAAAGACAAATTCCTTGTGTGTCCAATCACACACTTGGCTAATAAAGAATCTATTCTATTCTATTCTATTTCCAAAAGGTTCAAACAGGTCTGGAGAAATGGTACTGGAAAGTTTGAGTAGTTTAGAGCAGTGATTTTCAACCTTTTTTGAGCCGCGGCACATTTTTTACATTTACAAAACCCCTGGGCACATTGAGGGAGGGGGGCAGCTAAAAAAAGTTTTGACAAAAAAATCTCTCTCTCTCTCTCTTCCTCCCTTTCACTCTATTTTTCTCTCCCTCCCTCTTTCTCTCCCTTCCTTCCTCTTTTTTTTCTCTCTCTCCATCCCTCTTTCTTTCTCTCTTCCTTCCTCTCTTTTTTGCTCTCTTTCTCTCTCCTGCCTTCCCTCCCTCTCTTTCTCTCTCTCTCTTTCTTTCTCTCTCTCTCTCTTGCTCTCTCTCTTGCTTTCTTTCTCTCTCTTGTTCTCTTTCTCTCTTGATTTCTTTCTTTCTCTCTCTCTCTCTTTCTTTCTTTCTCTCTCTTTCTTTCTTTCTCTCTTTCTTTCTCTCTCTCTTGTTTTCCATCTCTCTCTCTTTCTTTCTCTCTCTCTTGCTTTCTCTCTCTCTCTTTCTCTCTCTCATGCTTTCTTTCTCTTGTTCTCTTTCTCTCTCTCTCTCTTGCTTTCTTTCTCTCTCTCTCTCTTGCTTTCTCTCTTTCTTTCTCTCTCTCTTGTTCTCTTTCTCTCTCTGAGCTTCGCGGCACACCTGACCATGTCTCACGGCACACTAGTGTGCCGCGGCACACTGGTTGAAAAACACTGGTTTAGAGAACCGGCAAATATCATCTATGGCTGGCCCTAGAGTGGGGGGGGGGGGGAATGGGGATTTTGCAATATCCTTCTCCTGCCATGTCCACCAAGCACACCATTCACACTAAGCCACGCCCACAGAACCGGTAATAAAACAATGGATTTCACCACTGGGGCAGACAACATACTATGGAAAGACAAACAGTCTTGTGAATTTAACAGGAGGCTGCAACAATCAAATCCGTTATTACCGTTTATCCTGGAATTTTCCTACTATGAAAATGAATGCAAATAACATTTAATTGCTTTTTAAAAATATTGTACATGTAGACTTGTTTAAATTAACAGGAATCTTGATTGTACTAAAGAACGTATATATGGAATATTATACATATACAAGGAAGAACGACTCCTTTCCCATCAGTGTGCAGACACTGAGAATATGATCAGCTGGTTCATTTTTTATCTTATTTATTTATTTGTCAAGCATGTATAATATAATATAGTTGCGACCCTACTTGGACCAGGAGTCACTGCTCACAGTCACTCATTCCCTCATCACCTCGAGGCTCGACTACTGTAACGCTCTCTACATGGGGCTACCTTTGAAAAATGTTTGGAAACTTTAGATCGTGCAGAATGCAGCTGCGAGAGCAATCATGGGCTTCCCCAAATATGCCCATGTTACACCAACACTCCGCAGTCTGCATTGGTTGCCAATCAGTTTCTGATCACAATTCAAAGTGTTGGTTATGACCTATAAAGCCCTTCATGGCATCGGACCAGAATATCTCAGGGACTGCCTTCTGCCGCACGAATCCCAGCGACCAGTTAGGTCACACAGAATGTATCTTCTCCAGGTCCCGTCAACTAAACAATATCGCTTGGCAGGACCCAGGGGAAGAGCCTTCTCGGTGGTGGCCCCGGCCCTCTGGAACCAACTCCCCCCAGAGATTAGAGTTGCCCCCACCCTCCTTGCCTTTTGTAAGCTACTTAAGGCCCACCTCTGCCGTCAGGCATGGGGGAATTGAGATCCTCTTTCGCCCTAGCCCTTTACAATTCTATGCATGGTATGCAATGGCATAGAGCTGTACATTTTACTATGTTGATGCAGTGCACAATCTAATCATATGTAATTTTTTTCTGCAATATGCTTGTCCTATCATTGAGGAAAGTAATAATTCACTTATTAATGTTCTCTTCCTCCAGTTTTGTATTATATGCTGACATTTTTAATGTTGTACACTTACTAATACACTTGAAAGCAGGTTTATTAAAGTGTCATCATGCCTTCAATGCCACAAGCAAATTGTGTAGTTGAGGAAAGCTTGAAAATACATTGTGCATTATTTTCTAAGATAAATGGATAAAAAAAGAGATTAAGTTAGAGTCACACTAGCCTTGAAAAGTCTGTTTGTGGGGAAGCAAATAGTTTTATCTCAGGGGTGGGTTCTGGGTGTTTTTGCTGCCAACCCAGCTCAGGGTTGTGCTGTGTGCGCACATATGCACAAGCAAAATCCAAGCTAGATGGTGCCCACAGAGACACCGACAGAACTGGTTCCATGACACCATCACAGAGTTACTAATGGTTCTAAAGAACTGGTTAGAACCGGTAGGAACCCATCTCTGTCTCATCTGAAATTTCTAAAAAAAACCAAAACCAACCCTTGACTGGCATATTTTTGTTGAATTAGGTTTTAATATAGCTAAGATGTCACACCAACACTCCATAGTCTGCATTGTTTGCCGATCGGTTTCCGGTCACAATTCAAAGTGTTGGCTATCACCTATAAAACCCTTCATGGCACCAGACCAGAATATCTCCGGGACCGTCTTCTGCCGCACAAATCCCAGTGACCAGTTAGGTCCCACAGAGTGGGCCTTCTCCGGGTCCCGTCAACTAAACAATGTCGTTTGGCAGGACCCAAGGGAAGAGCCTTCTCTGTGGCGGCCCCAACCCTCTGGAACCAACTCCCCCCAGATATCAGAGTTGCCCCCACCCTCCTTGCTTTTCGTAAGCTCCTTAAAACCCACCTCTGTCATCAGGCATGGGGGAAATGAGATATTCCCTTCCCCCTAGGCTTATAGAATTTATACATGGTATGTTTGTATGTATGAGTGGTTCTTTAAATTGGGTTTTTTTAGATTATTTTTAATATTAGATTTGTTTACATTGTCTTTTTATACTGTTGTTAGCCACCCCGAGTCTTCGGAGAGGGGCGGCATACAAATCTAATAAATAAATAAATAAATAAATAAATAAATAAATAAATAAAAATAAATTTAACCTGAGGCTTAGTGTCATTGTTTTTGGTGGTGTTATGTTCCTTGTTATGAAAAATGAAGCACATACTCCTCCCCTCCCCATCATAACAATTTAAAATTTACCCACTTTATTCTATGTTTATAGATCCAACCACATACCTCTGTCTTTTGGTGTAATGTAGTATTTTAAAAGATCTAATGTAGTACTAACGTTGTCTTAATGGTCATAGCAATGAACAAATTTTTAACTAGGTAATCTTTAACTGATGATGATGCTCAGATAAAATACACTTCATTTCCTCTGATTCCCAATCAAGTTCAAAAAGTCATTCTAAAACTTCATAAAGGACCATTCTACACAATTTCACTCCTTCTAGATACAACAGTAAATATTTGGATTGACTGTCTTGTGAATGAGTGTATGTATTTCAAACTGAAGCTTTTCTTTGATCCTCATGTTGTCATTAGTTCTGCCAAGTTCCCTGGTGAATGCATCACTTTCCATTCTCTTTAGAGTGAGGAAAATAAGTTTGTTGATTTTTTAAAATCCAATTTATATGGCCACCCACTCAAAAGCAACTCTGGGCTATTAGCAACATTAAAACAGCAAAGAAAGGGGAGCTATTCAAATCTCAAAAAAATGATATCATAAAAAGAACACACATTGTCTCAGTGACTCAGATCTGTTAGGTTACGTGTATTTTTATTTATAAATTAGCGCATCATTTTGCATAAGACGATTTGAGAACAGTTACATTATGAAAAACAACATAGAAAAGAAAAAAAATGGAAATGTATGTGCCAAAGAAACACTTGCATTTCCTGGTAGATTGAAATCATGCTGAGAAATAAGTTCTTTCAGTCTTAAAAATAACCATGTCAAGTAGATTGATAAAACAGTGGTCACAAAAGGAGTAGTACATAAAATAAAATAATTCTAGAAATTAGGCTGTAGTGTCAGGATGGGAAGAGAGTTCTGCCAGCATTTAAAAATGGACCCCAGGAACATTGTTATCCAAAATCAAGCTACACAATAATAGAACAAATATTTATTGACAGTGCTTTGAAGTTGGGAATAGCTTTACCCAGTGTCTGATCTGAAGGCAAACATGTTGAATAGGTAGTACAAAATTATTTTCAGGAAGCTTATAGCAAGAAGAAGAATAAAACCATTTCCCCAGCCAATTTATGTATGGACTCCTTGCTCGGTCCCCAAATTAAACACACAGGCCAGCTGTTAGACACTGTAATAAGAATTTAGGAGGATCATCCATTAAAAGGAGTCCTTTTTCCGAGGATCAAAGGAAGAGTTCAAGATGGATTACTCTAGCCCCATAGCTCTATGGACTGGGTTGAATTTTCTGAGGGTATGCCTCCCTGATGATGTTTCCTCAGTCGACAACAAGTCCAAAGCGAATGATACAGTTCCCTCATAGCATCCATGACTCACAACAAGAAAAGTCCAAAGAGACCTGCAGAAATATGAAATAACTCCCCCCCCCCTTTCTGGCAGCCAGCTAAAAGCAGATCTAAGAGTAGGACTGGAGGCTTCCTTCGTATGCCTCAGCGATGCAGGCCCTAAGCCACCTACCGACTGTACTGTCGGGCTCTCTGGTAGACTCCTCCCAAAAATTCACAGGTACAAATTTCAGACACACACATGTTTGAAAATTCAAAACAATGTTCTTTATAATGAAAATTCACTTAAACTAAGCCCTCTTTTGGTATAGCAAAGAGCACTCGTCTCCAAACAAGTACTTGTAATTTGTACAAGTCCCTTATCAGTTCAGTGATACTTAGCTTGCAGTGTGAGGCAATTCACAGTTCTTCTTCTTTCACAAAGTGAAACACACTTTGCTCTGGTTTAGTTTCAAAGCGGGGGAAAATCAGCACACAAAAAGTCAAAGTCAGTAAAGCAGTCACGAAACACAACGATCAGATAATCCTCCACAATGGCCAAACCCACAGGCTGCTATTTATAGCAGCCTCACTAATTACCACAGCCCCACCCAACCACAGGTGGCCTCATTTTCTTTGATAATAATCTCTCAGTTGTTGTTGCCTATGCATATATCTCCGCATGCGTGGCTGTATCATTAACTCTTGTTCTGAATCCAAGGAGGAGCTAGTTAATTGATCTCCTTCTGAGCTGTCTGCCCCACTCTCCTCCTCCCTGTCACTCATGTCTTCTTGGTCAGAGGAGCCTTCATCAGCATATTCCACCGGGGGCAAAACAGGCCTGCAGCATGTGGATGTCTCCCCCACATCCACAGTCCTTGGGGCAGGAGCTGGACCAGAGCTAACCACAACACCGACTCTGGAAGGTGAAACCTTGTGGCCAATCATTGATGAGTAAAAAGACACAAGCAAGGCCTCCGTCTTCCTGAGGGGGGCAGTTCTGCGGATGTATACGTGAAGAGCCCTCCACATGTCCAGAGTATGCCACCAGATCTCTAACTCATGGCGCAGTACTGGACAGAGGTTAGGTAAAATCAACTCCTGGGCATGATGGAAGATGGAGTTGACCTTAGGAAGGAACACAGGATCCAGCTGCAGAATCACCCAGTCTGCATGGAAGACACAAAGGTCCTTGCGAGTAGACAACACTGCCAGCTCCGAGATCCTCACTGAAGACATGATGGCCATCAATAACGCCACCTCCCATGACAACAGCTGTAGATATACCTCCCAGAAGGATTCAAACAGAAGCTTGGTCAGAATATAGACGGGCTACAAGAATGGTGGAAGGTCTTAAGCATAAAATGTATCAGGAAAGACTTAATGAACTCAATCTGTATAGTCTGGAGGACAGAAGGAAGAGGGGGGACATGATCGAAACATTTAAATATGTTAAAGGGTTAAATAAGGTCCAGGAGGGAAGTGTTTTAATAGGAAAGTGAACACAAGAACAAGGGGACACAATCTGAAATTAGTTGGGGGAAAGATCAAAAGCAACATGAGAAAATATTATTTTACTGAAAGAGTAGTCGATCCTTGGAACAAACTTCCAGCAGACGTGGTTGGTAAATCCACAGTAATTGAATTTAAACATGCCTGGGATAAACATATATCCATCCTAAGATAAAATACAGGAAATAGTATAAGGGCAGACTAGATGGACCATGAGGTCTTTTTCTGCTGTCAGACTTCTATGTTTCTATGTTAATATGCAAAACTGTAGTCAAATCCCAGGTTGGATAGCGCTGAATGGGCAGAGGCAATAAATTAGCAGCACCCCACCAAAAAAAAGACAGTCCCTAGGATGATGGACCAGGGAAACACTGTCCTCAGAATTTCAAACAGTGGCCAAGGCAGTGACCTTCCTCCATAAAGTGCTGGGTGAACGTTAATTATTTTTATCATATTATATAAACATTAACTGCATCAAAATCTGTGTCGAAATAATATCAAATTTTATAACATCACAATGAAAGAAAAAGAAAGGATAAAGGGGGACAGTAAAGCCATAATTTGTACACCAACCCTTTTGACTGGTTAGGATTATTCTTTTTATTATCTCCTTCTGCCTTTGAATCCCTTCTGCCATCAGCTCATGGTCTGCTCAAATTATAATACAAATAAAAACAGGTTGAATTATCCAAGCCTTAGCACTCTCTAATTATGTGCCTTGTCACCAGCTTACTGTCAGATTTACAACACGACAATAAAGATTCTTGGAATTGTAAAATTGTCTTGCTTTTTGTTTTCATCATCTTGCCTATGACAAGCTCTCATTTCCGTGCTCCCCGTTTTATGTCCTCATTTCTGCTGTGAAGGGTACGTTGATCAACTCACAAGGTTCTGAGGTTGTGCAAGACAGATTCCGACAGTGTTGATGTCTCCTGGAAGCCATTATGGCATTACATGCATTAGGGTGTCACTGCATAAGTGACACAAATTGTATAACTTATATTAGTCATTTGCATCATGCATTAAACATCACTTGCTCTTACAATGATCCCCCTGGAAAATCCCATCTCTGTGTGCATATGAAAATAATACCTGTATAGGACTGACATACATGAATTTTTCTCATGACTTTCTATCGGAATAAAAATAAATAATTCCACACAGGTATTCTTCACAATAGCTGGTATATAAGGAGAGTTCAGTAATTTTATTTTAATTGTTGAGATTACAGTGAATTTCATTAGTGTAATTTATGTTGATACATTCAAAGTACCTCTACTTATGAACTTAATTTGGTCCATGACCAGGTTCTTAAGTAGAAAGGTTTGTAAGAAGAAGTAATTTTTCCCATAGGAATCAATGTAAAAGCAAATAATGTGTGCGATTGGGGAAACCACAGGGAGGGTAGAGGCTCTGTTTTCTCCCAGGAGATTCCTAGAGAAGCGCCATGGAGGCTTCTCCCTGCCTTTTCCGCCCCTGTTTCCTCCCAGGAGATTTCTAGAGAGGCCCCACAGAGGCTTCTCCCTGCCTTTTCCGGCCCTGTTTCCTCCCGGGAGATTCCTAGAGAGGCCCCACAGAGGCTTCTCCCTGCCTTTTCTGCTTACAGTTTCAGAGGTTCGGGTTTGTAAGTGGCAAATGGCTCTTGAGAAGAAGCAAAAAAATCTTGAACACCAGGTTCTTATCTAGAAAGATTTGTAAGTAGAGGCGTTCTTAGGTAGAGGTACCACTACATATGCTTTGTGTTTTATTGAATTAACCATTGCTTTTGTGTGTTTGTTGTTTGTTTCAACATCTTTCAGAGCAAATTGGGTACTCTGTTGTAGAGCTCCAAATTTTACTACCGGTACTGTGTTCCTGACCGTACCCGTACCCGTAGGAGACCATCACTGGGTAGGCTGCTGGGGGTTTGCAGGGGTTTGGGAGAACCTCTAGCTAAGATTCTGTGCAGTTTGGAGAACCCCCAAATGCCACTCCTGGCTTCTCCCATTCATCCTGCACCTCCCATCCTCGGAGTCCCTATGTGGCCCATTTTGCAGGTAAGTGCATAGAGGTGCAGAGGTGCAGGGTGCAGGTAAGTGTAGAGAGACTCGAGGAGGGCAAAAAACAGGCCCACCAAAAGTTCGGGAAGACTGGATTGACTTTGCATGGCTCCTACCCAGGCTCTCAATGCCATACAGAGGCCAGAAAAGGGCTGGAAATGAGCCCTTTTCTGGCCTCTGTATGGTATCGGGAGCCTGGGTAGGATGTTTTCACCTTTCCAAAGGCTCAAGATGCCCAGAAAGGGCAAAAACACCACCACTGCTGTTGTGATGCAGGTGGCTGACTAGGCCACAACCACCATGACCATGCCCACCCAGCAACATGGCAGAGAAGCCCTTGCTAAAATTTTTGAAGCCCACCCCGACCTAAACTTTTGACGTATTAAAGAAAAAACCCACCAGCCTAAGCTTTTAACATTTGTTACTGTTTTAATGGAAGTTTTTTTAAAAAAAATATGAGACAAGTGAATCAAAATGTTTTAGGAAGATAAAATAAAATAGAAAAACCAAACCCTCTTCAGGTTTTGAACTTGAAAGCAACAATAATGGTTTGGTGAAATCTCGGACATCAACACCCTTGAAAATGTCCAAAGATATTTTACCAGAAGAGCCCTTCACTCCTCCATTCAAAACAGAATACCCAAGAAAATAGACTAACAATCCTGGGTCTAGAAAGCTTAGAACTACGGCGCCTAAAACACGATTTAAGTATTGCCCACAAGATCATATGCTACCGGTCAATGACTACTTCAGTTTCAACCGCAACAACACAAGAGCACGCAACAGATTTAAACTTAATATTAACCGCTCCAAACTTGACTGTAAAAAATATGACTTCAGTAACCGAGTTGTCGAAACATGGAACTCATTACCGGACTCCATAGTGTCAACCCCTAACCCCCAACATTTCTCCCTTAGACTATCCACGATTGACCTCTCCAGGTTCCTAAGAAGTCAGTAAGGGGCTTACATAAGTGCACTAGTGTGCCTTTCGTCCCCTGTCCAATTGTCTCTCCTTTATCTCATGTATGAATTGCATGCAATACAGAAGCAGCTGAAGCAATTGTATTTTATGGATATTAGCATTTAATAATATGAAGACTTCACAGCATGTGTGACTGGGCCTTACATTCTCAATATTTAAATGCCATTCAATAGTTTATGAAACTGTCAGAGTGACTCTTTCTCCTGCTGATTTCAGATATTTATTTCTTTGCTCGGTATTTTTATTTATTGAAGATCAGCACTGGAGCTGCTTTTCTGCAGAATTTACTACACTAGAAAGAATCTTGGCAACCAAATTAAATGCTTTTGTTTTTCTTTTAGTTTGAAACAAAAATGTTTTTCCTATGATTGACAAATGTTGATGTGGAATAGATGTGAGATTTTAAATCTTTTTTAAAAAAAAATGAATTCTTTCGAATATAGAAGCTTGAATTTCCAGTGCTTGTGGAACAACTGAAAACCATCTGATACTTCTTTGTGTTTGTGTTTCATTTATATCACACACATCTAATGTCTCTGGCAAATAAAAATCAATGTATCTCTTTTGACATCCTTGATTCTAGAATTATTGATTCTCAAAGTACAGCACTCAACTTGTTTATTTTTTAATGGTCATGGATCAAAGAAAGACACGTTATCCTACAAAGCCAGGCTCATAAAAAGAAGCCAAGAAAAAGTCCTAAAATTCAAATTCAAATCCCTCCTAATTGTAATCCAAATGGATTAAAATTATTTTAATAATTAATAATGATTCTACATCATGACTCATCTGTATACTGCTCAAGTCAAAAAGAGGGCGGGGAAAATATTTACTGACTCCTCACATCCTGGACACAAACTGTTTCAATTCCTACCCTCAAAACGTCGCTACAGAGCACTGCACACCAAGACAACTAGACACAAGAACAGTTTTTTTCCGAACGCCATCACTCTACTAAACAAATAATTCCCTCAACACTGTCAGACTTTCTAGTAAATCTGCACTTCTATTCTACTAGTTTTTCTCATCATTCCTATCACCCATTTCCTCCCATGTTGACTGTATGACTGTAACTTGTTGCTTATATCCTAAGATTTTTATTAATATTGCTTCTTCATTACTTATTTGACCCCTATGACAATCATTAAGTGTCATACCACATGATTCTTGACAAATTGATATTTTATTTAATGTACGCTGAGAGCATATGCACCAAGACAAATTCCTTCTGTGTCCAATCACACTTGGCCAATAAAATTCTATTCTATTCTATCTCTATTTAATCTCTTCATGAAAATATTATTATTAAAATAACCGCATACAAACTATTAGCCATAATTTTTCCATTAAAGCAAATAAACAAACACTTCACTATTTCCTTTTTAGGCTACCCCAACATTTAGTGACTTAGTAGTGACTAGGTTTATTAACTTGGATTACCATATAACATAAAAAAGGATGCTGCCTCTACGTATGAACTTGAGTTTTGGGGACTTCATCTGGCCCTGAACATTCCAAAATGATGCTAATTTACTTCAGTGTCCCATAAAATAAGATAGTAAGTAATGAAGCAATGGCTGGATGTAGAGAAGGGTTTGTAAATTAGACCTGGAGTTGGATGTTACATATGACTGGGCACTGCTTTATTGTAATGGTACTGCATGCACTAAACAGATATACGAGGGTCGCCAAAAAGCAGTGCACCACATTTCCCCCCACCCTCAGCTTACAGTAATGGTACAAATGTGAAACTTTAGATATACATTGTTTGAATTGTCAGGAGAGGGTGTAAATTTTGTGTTTCTTCAGACAGATAGCATAGCTGCAATAGTGTTTCAAAATGGTGTCTGTAAGTGATGTACATTACAAGAAGCGTGTCGTCATTGAATTTCTCACTGCAGAGAAAGAAAGTGTTCGGAACATTCACAAATATGCAGTTTATGGAGAAAAGCCCGGCGGCCGCCTTCAGCCCGGCGGCGGTTGCAGCAGCGCGAGGAGCACCGCAGGGCGCCGGCAATCCTGGCGGCAGGGAGGGGGAGCGGGGCGGCAAATGGGCGTGCAGCGAGGAGCCGCCCCCTTCTGCTCCCCATGGCCCCCGTATGCCCCGCATTGGCATGGGGCATGATGACTTCCTGGAGGCGAGCGAGCGGCTTCCCCTGTTTAAAAGGGGGTGGGGGGCCGCTTGCCTCCCTCTTTGTTGCGCTGCCGCCAGCATGGCCTGGCTGGCACCCTCCCGCCCTCCCTCTATGTAGCGTGATCAAGAGGTCGCCATAGGGGGCTGAGTAGGAATTTTTGGTGGCTGTAACGCCTTTAGTTTGGCCATTTTTTCACCTACTCCACACTACAGGAGCGGGGACATGGATAGGGGGTGTGCAGCATACTCTAGTTTTTTAATCAGGCTAATTAGGCAATCTATTCGGCATTTAATTTCCTTGTCCCTATGGTCACGGGGAAGTGATAAAGGGCGGAAAATGGGGATCTCAGCAACTGTGTGATCTTCTTTGGGTACCTTTTGGAAGGTAAACGGCCACTCCCCGACATAGCTACAGGGCTCGGCCGGCTCGGGTATGGAGGGGAGACGCCATTGGGGCTCACCCACCGCACGCCCAGAGTCGAGTATCTGGGTGGGTGAGCCTCCCCACATGCAAGGGCGTAGCAGGGAGCAAATGGGGCAGGTCAAGTTCAAGTTCAAGGGGACCTCCCCCTTTTGCTCAGCAGGAGGCTTCGCCCAGAGTTGCCCAAGAAATTTTGATTGACGTTTCTGTCCTCTTGGTCTTACCTCTGCAGGCCCTGTTTGATTATAATAAATGTGACCCATTTTTATAACCCATTTCTGTGTCCGTGTGCTTACTCCGCGTCCGCCGCAATCTGCAGTTGACAAAGTATCATCAGTCACGGAAGACATTTTGAGGATGATGAAGAGGTGATTTGCACAGTGCAGAAATGGCTTCGTGACCAGAACAAGGAGTGGTACCGACAGGGCATACACACCCTTGTGTCTCGCTAGAGGATGGCCATAGAACAGGAAGGAGATGGCATGGAAAAATAAGGAGTGTAGAAGAAACGTCATTTTTTCTTCTTTGTAAGTTTCATTGTGTTCAATAAATTGTTGAGGGAAAAAAATGTGGTGCATTACTTTCTGGGCAACCCTCGTAAAAGAGGACTGGTTTTAATCACCTGATTGTGGCTGCCATTTTGAAATCATCGGACCTTCCTCTCACCTGACTGATGCGCTTGGATGAGCCCACTTCAAGGTCTCCATGGAAAGTTTGATCAAGCTGAAAGGCCACATTGGTTAAATTCTTGGTTATGCTTCTTTTCACTATAAGAAAAAGAAATCTATTGGTCAGAATGGATTCCTCCAACAAGATGTTTAAAGAACAGTAAATAAACCTAAAGTAAACAAAACTTGTTTCATGCCATTCCTCACTACTATCTCAAAATAAAGGCTTAAAGGCATAGTTCCCCCTAAGCTGAGCAGTGAGCAATCGCTCACTTAAAAATCATCATCAACTCAGAGTTTTCCAAACCTGCCCAGAAGCCGAGAGGGAAAGAGTGAGAGGGAAGGAGAGAGAGAGGAAGAGAGAGAAACAGATAGAAAAAAGAGAGGAAGGAAAAGAGAAAGAAAAAGAATGGGAGTAAGGAAGAGAGAAAGAAAATCAAAATCTAGTTTGAAACTAGCTCAACTATTTAAGTGGCATTTTGATATTGATAGAGTTGCCCTATTATGAGCTCACTGTTATAGACACACAGTACAGTATTTTATTTTGAAATTCTCTGAGGCAAAACAGGGTGGGTTTTTTGTTTGTTTGTTTACTTATTTACTTATTTACTTATTTACTTATTTACTTATTTACTTATTTACTTATTTACTTATTTACTTATTTACTTATTTACTTATTTACTTATTTACTTATTTACTTATTTACTTATTTACTTATTTACTTATTTACTTATTTACTTATTTACTTATTTACTTACTTATTTATTTATTATTTCTGTGCCGCCCAGTCCCGAAGGGACTGCCGCTCAGACACTATACTTTTCTGCCCACCCCCCAAAAAAATTAGAGGGAACACTGCTTAAAGGATTGTTTGCTTTCTGTCTTTCCACTTAAATGTGATTTTGATATACTATCTTCTCGTACCGCACAAAAATGTTACATGAGAGTAAGCAGCATGGAGGTCAATGGGCTGCCTAGCCACCTATGAAATTGCACCGATCACTTATTATATTTTTTTCAAAATGAAAGGTGTATGGCATTTAGAAATAATAACACTTAGCAACTGGGGAGGAGAAGTGGTGTCAATATATTCTCCAGAGAATCTTGAATGGAAAAGTATTTATCACATAAGGGTGGGTGGGATGGCAAAGTGAATATTTAACCTCCAGGTCAATGACAAATCACTAAGAATATTATCTTTTTGTGTGTTTCAGCTGATGAGGTATATTTTGTGTGAAGATGCAGATAAAAGGGTATTATAACAGTAATTGCATAATTAACATGTTACAATGCTGTGATAATGACACACTTGATCTATGCATTGCTAAGTCTAATTTAAGACTAAAAGGAAGAGAGAATGTCTTCAAATTCACCATTATCTAAATCAGTTTATATTTTCAAGGTTTCATTTCCTCTGGTTCTTTAAGAAAGAGGTGAGTGGTTTTGAAAACAAAAGGGAAGTGTAAGAATTTGTGTATAAATGTGATCAAAGGAAGTGAAAGACAGACAGAAATAATGAATAATGTGATTTAAAACTAAATTTAGCTAGATTTTTGCTTCTTTTCTTATCTGCAATTCCTTTAGCTTATTATTATTTAGCATATATATATATATATATATATATATATATATATATATATATACAGTATATATATATATATATATATATATATGTGTGTGTGTGTGTGTGTGTGTGTGTGTGTGTGTGTGTGTGAAATGTTTTTTTAGCTGGAATTTTAAAATTAAGGGAGACTAGGATGGTCCCATTTTGGCCTTGTTCTGGCCTCATCAGCTAGCCAGATGAGGCCAGAACAAGGCCGAAATGGGACCATCCTAGTCTCCCTTAATTTTAAAATTCCACCTAAAAAACATTTGACACATACAGAATACAGGCAAAAAGGAGCTGTGACGTTCCTTCAATATACCAGGGTGATCCGACATAAAAAACATATATACCCCTCCCTGGTACAGAGCTGGAGAGGGATCAGGTCTGGTGGCTCAACTGTTAACTCTCTGCCTTACAAGGCAGAGGTTGCCAGATCAAATCCCAGTAAGGAAGGGTGTGGCTGATGAGGCCAGAAGAAGGCCAAAATGGTACCATCCTAGTCTCCCTTAATTTTAAAATTTCAGCTAAAAACATTGATACATATATATATATATATATACACACACACACACACAAAAAAAAAAAAACCACACACACACACACACACATGCATACTATATATATGCTAGGAGATTTTAATATTGCCTTTTTAAAAAAATGAATGCATATTTTAGTATGTATGCACCAATTATCTGAATACAATATGGGGATAATGTGTGAATATATCTCAGTATGCAACTTGGTGTTGTACAAATATTTGGGATTGATTTCCCATCAGCCTCATCATGATCAGCGATGGGGAGTCATGAAAGGAAAAAGCAAAGGCTATCAGATAATTTCTTAAGTAACATTTTACTTTCTGTTCTATGACTAGGACCAGAAATTGCAGATAGTACATGATGGGGTGGGGGGGGATCAAGATAATTAGGTAATGAATCAAATTAATTGGAATGAGTCTCATATGCTGATTATAATTTCTAATGTTTCTATGAAAATTTGTAATAATTCAAGCTTGAATTGCTTCTTGAATTTTAAAGAGAGAGAGGTGTATAAACCTATCAAGGATGAACACAATAAAGTTGGCATTTTCAACCACCTCTCAAAGCTCAATCTCTTTTATATCTTTAATGAATTTTGAATTTATTCATTAATGATCTGGATGTAGAAGTAAATAGTGAGGTAGCAAAGTTTGCTGACGACACTAAATTGTTCCAGGTAGTGAAAAGTAAAACTGATTGTCGGGAGCTCCAGAAGGATCTCTCGAAATTGAGTGAGTGGGCAACAAAGTGGCAAATGCATTTTAACCTAAACAAGTGCAAAGTTATGCATATTGGAGCAAAGGACCCCAATTATACCTACCAACTGATGTGGACCAAGTTTTCTGAGACAACCCAAGAAAGGGATCTTGGGGTTTGGGTGGACAGGTCAATGAAGATGTCAACCCAGTGCGCAGCAGCAGTAAAAAAATCAAATTCCATGCTTGGCATGATTAGGAAGGGAATCAAAAATAAGTCGGTAAGTGTTGTATTGCCTCTGTACAAATTGATGGTGAGGCCACACTTGTACTGTGTACAGTTCTGGTCACCACAGCTCAAGAAGGATATAATGGAACTGGAAAAGGTGCAAAAAAGGGCAACAAGTACGATCAAGGAAATGGAGCACCTCCCTTATGAAACCAGGTTGCAACACTTTGGTCTCTTCAGCCTTGAAAGACAGCATTTAAGGGGTGATTTGATCAAAGTGTATAAAATCATACATGAGATAGAAAAGGTGGATAGAGAAAAATTGTGAAATATTGTGTGAAATTATTTTCTCTATCACACAATATTAGGACAAGGGGGCACTCCCTAAAGCTTATAGGTAAGAAAGCGAGAACAAACAAAGGGAAATATTTATTCATCCAGAGGGTCTTTGGTTTATGGAATTCACTTCCAGAAGAGGTCATGACAGCTGTCAGCCTGGATAGCTTCAAGGCAGGATTAGACAGATTCATGGATGCCAAGTGTATAGTGGTTATTGAAACAGATGTCCAAGTGCTGCCTCTATTTTGGTTGAGGCAGGCAGGATTCCCTTGGGTACCATTTCTTGGGGGTCAAGGGGAAAGAAGGGGTTTTGCCTTCTCTTTATGCTCAAGATCCCCATGTACAATTGATGGGCCACTTTGTGACACAGAATGCTGGACTTGATGGGCTTCGGCCTGATTCAGCATGGCTCTTTTTTTGTTCTTATATGCATGCATGCAAAAAGGGGGATTTTGATTGAATTGTAGCGAGTATCCTCTTAATTGGCTAGAGTACAGCAGGGGTCCCAAACCCACAGCCCAAGTACCAGTACCAGTCTGTACCCCCTTGTGAACTGGTCCACATAAGCCTTGTTCCCAAGTGTTTGAAGTTTAATTTTGTGGTGGGGGGGGGGTGAAGTAAGTTGAGCGTGGGAAACCATCCCCTCCCTCCAGTGGTGGGCTACTAGCTAGAACACCTAATTGAGCTCGCCTCCATGGCTCTGGAGGTCCCGTGAGTTTTAGCAGAGTTATGCTGCTGCTGCGCCTGTGCAGATAGTGAAATCGTACACGGAGACGCAGGTCCACCCGTGTTCCGGTGAGGTTTTTAACTTCCGCGCATGTGCAGAATCAAAAAACTTTGCCGGAACACAGGCGCACCTGGGTTCTCCATGCACGATTTCACTATCTGCATGTGTACAGCAGCATAACTCTGCTGAAACTCATGGGACCTCCAGAGCCACGGAGGTGGGTCTGATTAGGTGTTCCGGCTAGTAGCCCACCACTGCTTCCCTCCCCCCACGGCCACTGCTGCTGCCACTCCATGAAGCCAGAAAGATTGGGGACTATTGTGATACTACATGGCATTGGACCAGATTACCTCTGGAACCGCCTGCTATCGCATGAATCCCAGCGGCCGATAAGGTCCCACAGAGTTGGCCTTCTCCAGGTCCCGTCGACTAAACAATGTCGTTTGGCGGGCCCCAGGGGAAGAGTCTTCTCTGTGGTGGCCCCGGCTCTCTGGAACCAACTCCCCCCAGAGATTAGAACTGCCCCCACCCTCCCTGTCTTTCGTAAACTACTCAAGACTCACTTATACCACCAGGCATGGGGGAGTTGAGATATTCCTTTCCCCTAGGCCATTACAATTTATGCATGGTATGTTTGTGTGTATGTTTGGTTTTATAATAAGGGTTTTTAGTTGTTTTAGTATTGGATTGTTATAGTTAATATTGTTTATTGTATTTAAATAAGTAATTACTTAATATTATGATTATAATTTATCATTATTTTTGTTTGAATGTGTTTTGTTTAGTATTGTTTTTTTATTTTTTTTATTTTATTTTTTGTTACATTTTGTAAATGTGTATATATATATTTTAAACCAATAAAAAAAAATTCAAAAAAAAATATTGTGTGTTCTAAAGCTGTAAAGCTATAGACTTCCTAATCTGCCCAGGTTAGCCTTAACAGGGAGATAGGCAGTATATAAATTTAATAAACAAACAAATGAGAGTAAGAAAACAAACAAACAAACAAACTGTCTCTCAAATCAGGCTAAGTTAAAATTAAGGAGAAATTTCCTAACATTTAGGACAATTAATGCTTGCCTGAAGAAATCGCTGATGCTCCATCCCTGGATGTCTAGGCTGGATGTCATTTATCTAAAATTGTATAGTTTCTCCTGCTTGAGCATGGGGGTGGAATAGAAGATCTCCAGGGTGCCTTCCAGTTCATTCATTCTAGTCTATTCTAAGTAAATATGCCATTGTATGGCCTCATTAAAGTGCCCATAGAGTCATTAAATACATTTATCTTGCATGGGCAGAGATGACACCCTGAACAGCTCCAAAATATGGATACAAATGATTTAGTCTCATCTTGGGTTGACAGTACTGCTTTGAACTATTATAGCCCCATTTTGCTGAAATGCAAAAGGAATACAGTCATGAAACTCTCTTTACAATTAGACCTTCAGATCCGGCATACAAAATGTATAGAATATTTTAAATTAATTTTGATGTAACCTGTATTTTGAGATACCCTTGATGGTATGCATCAATCAGTGATTCATTCATTCATTTGGTCGATTAAACAAACTTTGCTGGAAATCACATTTATTGGAAGCTTCAGAAAATCAAAGCCAAGGTATTATATACAGTGATCCCTCGATTAGCACGGTCTCGATTAGTGCGAAACGCTACAACACGGTTTTTCAAAAAATATTAATTAAAAAATACTCCACGGTTTTTTTGCTATACCACGGTTTTTCCCACCTGATGACGTCATACGTCATCACCAAGAGTCACTTCTCTGTCTCTTTCTTTCCTGTCATTCTCTGCTTCAATCATTTTCTCATTTCTCTTTTTTTCTCCCCTTTTTTCTATCATTTCTCTCTCTCTTTCTTCCTCTCTCACACTCTCTTCCTCCCTCTCTCATCTCTTTCTTTCCTTCTCTCTCTTTCCTTCTCTCTCCCCCCCTCCACTTGCCCACGAGAAGAAAAAAAGCAACCTCTGCCGGGCAGCTCCCCTTGTGCCCCCGCTTTGTGCCTGCCTCTTGTCCCTCTCTTTTGTGGATTTTTTTTTCTTTTCTGTCTGAGTGCGTCTGTGTGAGCGCGAGAGAGGGAGTGCGTGTATGTGTGTGTGTGTCTGTTGCGGCTTGGGCTGGTCGGCCTCGGAGGCGGGAGAAGGCGAAGAGGTAGCAAGCGGGGAACCCGGCGGGGTGGATGGCGGCGTCGGCGTGTGTGTGTGTGGTGGCCGCCTTCAGCTTGGGGTCGCCGCCGGCGTGCTCGAAGGACGCGCCGCCGCCCGCCTTGGAGCCCTCGAAAGCCTTGTCGTCTTCTGTGCTCTGCTCGCCGCTGCTCTCCAAGCGGGGCGCAGCGGCTGGGAGCGTGCGCCTTTTCTCCCCTGCGTGGATCCTGGCTAGCCGTCGCGCCTCTCTTGAAGATGGGGAGCCTGGCGATGCGCTGTTTTCCCCCACCGAGGACAATCGGGGTAAACTCTTTTGGTTGGGAACCAACCGGCCCGGTGCTCTTTTGGCTCTCTTGGGGTTTCCCCTTTGCCTGGGCAGCAGGAAGACCCAGGGAAGGTTCCTTTGGCCGCCCAACAGCTGATCTGCTCCGCAGCGCGGCAGCAGTGAGGAGCCGAAGATGAGGTTTCCCCTTTGCCTGGGCAACGGGGAAACTCCATCTTCGGCTCCTCGCTGCTTCCGCGCTGCGGAGCAGATCAGCTGTTGGGCGGCCAAAGGAACCTTCCCTGGGTCTTCCCCGCTGCCCACACGCAAACTCCACCATCTGCGCATGTGCGGCCATGGGGGGAAAAAGGGCACGCATGCGCAGATGGCGTTTTTACTTCCGCACCACTATAACACGGAAAATCGATTAGCGCGGGAGGTCTTGGAACGTAACCCCCGCGCTAATCGAGGGATCACTGTACACAAGAAGAGACCAGCTGAGAGAGAGAGAGAGAGAGAGAGAGAGAGAAAATATCATATTCACTTGACAGCTGATCTGTACTAAACACTTTGAAACAACAAATCATAATTTATTCAACTACAGGAGAATTACAGTGAAGGACACTTTTGAGCATTAACAAACAGTGTGGGCGAAATCAGATAAAGCTTTCGCTCCATTTACGCATCTTCCCAAATTATTTGGCTTCTTTTCAGAAACATTAAATCATGCAACATCATTCAGCTCTTCTATCTCTACTTGAATTTTTCTTCATATTCACCACCTTCTCATGAAATATATCTTTTCTCATCTTTTTTCTTTCCTTTCCTTTTTTCTTTTGAAATAGCAAAACTAATGAGATGCATAGAAAATACACTTTTCTCCTACATAATTATTTTATAGAAACTTTTCAGACACAACTCACATAGACTATTGGTTTAGTTTCACTTCGTACAGGTATCTTATCATTTAACTGCTATCATTTTGGAGAAACAAATTTGGTGTACACCAGTGGTTCTCAACCTGGGGGTCGGGACCCCTTTGGGGGGACAAACAACTGTTTCACAGGGGTTGCCTAAGACCATGGGAAAAGACAAATTTTCCATGTTGTTAGGAACTGAAGTTTCTATTCTGGTACCTTGGAACATATTTTTACAATCCAACCAATCAGGTGTTTACAGTGGGAGTGTCCCTCTGACCTTCCTGCCAATCAGCTTAAAGCTCTGTTGGGAGAATTGGAGCTAGACTTATTGTTGGGGGTCACCACAACATGGGGAACTGTATTAAGGGGCCGCAGCATTAGAAAGGTTGAGAACCACTGCTGTACACAAATGTCATTAAGATCATCATTGGTTGGGGCTTTTCTTTTCTTCTAATTCTTTGGAAATAGTTAGATCAATATTATTCATTTTCAACAATTTTCCACTATCCCCATAATAAATATTGATTGATTGATTGGATTTATATCCAATTTATATTGGGTCCCATTGACTAAACAATGTCGTTTGGCGGGACCCAGGAGAAGAGCCTTCTCTATGGCAGCCCCGACCCTCTGGAACCAGTTCCCCCCGGAGATCAGAACTGCCCCCACCCTCCTTGCCTTTCGTAAAGTTCTTAAGACCCATCTCTGCCATCAGGCATGGGGGAACTGAGACATCTCCCCCGGGCCTATACAGTTTATACATGGTATGTTTGTGTGCATGCTTGCTTTTAACAATGAGGTTTTTAGTGTTTTTTAAATTATTAGATTTGTTCTTACATTGTCTTTGTTATTGTTGTGAGCCTCCCCAAGTCTACGGGGAGGGGCGGCATACAAATCTAATAAATAATAATAATAATAATAATAATAATAATAATAATTATTATTATTATTATTATTTATTATTATTATTATTATTATTATTATTATTATTATTATTATTATTATTATTATTAGCCGCACCTCTCCAAAGACTCAGGGCGGCTTACAACATATACTTCAAAGGCATTTGGGCTGTAATAGCGAACCTATGGCATGCGTGCCACAGCTAGCATGCAGAGCCCTTTCTGCGGGAACATGGTCTATCACCCCAGCTCAGCTCCCCCACCCACCAGCTGATTTTTTGAGTCTCTGCTGCACATGTGTGGGGCAGGTACATGTGGGATATGCACGTGCTTTTGAGGGGTAGGGGGGAGCACATTTATGCATGCATAAATACAGGGCTCCCGGGGGGGGGGGACAGACACACTCATTGCATTGCTTTCAGCACATGATAATAAAAAGGTTAGCCATCAGTGCTGTATTGTAATGTAATTAAGGCTACCAAACTTATACAGTGGTACCTCTACCTAAGAACGCCTCTATTTACGAACTTTTCTAGATAAGAACTGGTGTTCCAGATTTATTTGCCTCTTCAAGAACCATTTTCTACTTATAAACCCGAGCCTCCGAAACTGTAACCGGAAAAGGCAGGGAGAAGCCTTTGTGAGGCCTCTCTAGGAATCTCCTGGGAGGAAACAGGGCCAGAAAAGGCGGGGAGAAGCCTCCATGGGGCCTCTCCAGGAATCTCCTGGGAGGATACAGGGCCGTAAAAGACGGGGAGAAGCCTCCGTGGGGCCTCTCTAGGAATCTCATGGGAGGAAACAGGGCCAGAAAAGGCAGGGAGAAGCCTCCGTGGGGCCTCTCTAGGAATCTCCTGGGAGGAAACAGGGCCAGAAAAAGTGGGGAGAAGCCTGCATGGGGCCTCTCTAGGAATCTCCTGGGAGGAAACAGGACCTTCACCCTCCTGTGGTTTCCTCAATCGGACGCATTATTTGCATTTACATTGATTCCTATGGGAAAAATTACTTCTTCTTACAAACTTTTCTACTTAGGAACCTGGTCACGGAAGGAATGAAGTTCGTAAGTAGAGGCACCACTGTAATACATACTTTATTTTATTTTTTAAAAAGACACAATTATTTCAACTTTTGTTTTCAGAGACTAAGATCTTGATATTTTAAGTTTCCTGGAGAAGATGGTTCTGTACTGGAAATATTTATCACTAGATGTGCTTCAGACTGATTAAATTGTTTATCTCCCAGGGAGGGATCTTTTGTTGAAGACTTAGCATGTTTCATTCATGCCCAGTTTCACCAGTTCCAAGATTGTTTTGGTTACTTTCATAAACTACTCAAAACTCACTTATGCCGCCAGTCATGGGGGAGTTAAGATATTCCTTCCCCCTAGGCCATTACAAGTTATGCATGGTATGTTTGTGTGTATGTTTGATTTCATAATAAGGGTTTTTAGTTGTTTTATTGGATTGTTACATGTTGTTTTTTATCATTGTTGTTAGCCGCCCCGAGTCTACGGAGAGGGGCGGCTTACAAATCCAATAAATAAATAAATAAATAAATAAATAAAAATAAATAAATACTTGACCAATGTGCTTTATGCAGGAATAAACATATTGCTCTGGGGTCAAGACTTGCTTCCAGGCAACATATTAATGCTAGCATATGAATAGTCTCAAATTTATTTAGATATTTTTTTACACATTGTATAGCTGTAAGACACTTAACCTGTAGCTATTATTTCATTGATATGATAGCCTCTTCAGGAAAAAAAAAACAAATTAGAAAGAGGAATCATGGTTTGTTTGCCTCTCTGATTTGCCCTTGATTGAATTAGCCATTTTTTGCATTTTAAAATATCTCCAAATTTCTAATTTATTTAAAATTTATTTAGTCTTTATTTATTTAGTTTGTCAAACATATACGAGAAAACAGATGTAAGTATAGACAGGGAAATAAACACAGAAAATGGGTATGAATAAATGGGGACAGTAGAGCAGGGACGGTAGGCAAGCTTGTGTGATTATGCACCCCCAATACCCCCTTCTTAGGTTGAGGTCAGGGGTGGGCTACTGCCTGGACCAGGGGGAACAGAATGGGGTAACAAAAATGGAGCTCCACCCCAAAATATCGAATTTGCACTGAAAGATGTTGAAAGAAAATGCAGGGCCTCCTGCATAAGCCACGGACACAGTGTGGTAGTAAAAAAAATTGGTAGCCCTTCACTGGATGCGGTCCATAGGTAGACAGTTTAAGGTTAAAGTTTTGGGAGTAAAATGTATAAAAATTGCTTATCCTTCTATGATTATTATTATTGATGGTTGAATTATATAAAAACAAAAAATTCTTCTTTTCATTCTAACTACTGTATTGATTTTACAAACTTTAGCGTATTCCTTTTCTGTATTAGAAAGACTTCTACAATGAGAGGAGCAATTGTAGCCCCAGTATATGTTAAATGTCTGTCCGTCTGTTTGTTTTTTATGATAATTAATATAATTTTTTTTTTAAAAAAAATAAAGTTTTGGGAGTTTTAGGATTAGAGAGTCAGGTAGTGCATTCCAGACATTGACCACTCTGTGGCTGAAATCATATTTTCCGCAATCAAGTTTGAAGTGGTTTACCTTGAGCTTGTATCTAATTTTTGCCCGTGTATTGTTGAGGTTGAAACTAAAGTAGTAATTGACAGGTAGGACATTGTAGCAGACAATTTTGTGTACTAAGCTTAGGTCGGACCATAAGTGGCATAGTTCTAAGTTGTCCAAGCCCAAAATTTCAAGCCTTGGTGGCATATGGTATTCTATTGTGAACAGAGAAATGGAATACTTTTCTTGTGAAACACCTCTAGACTCCCTCAATTGTATTAACGTCCAATATACAAGTTCCACAAGAAAATGATGTTTGCTGCTTACACAGATTAGTCACTGGAGCCATTTATAGCCAATCATATCTTGATCTAACAATGTTCTCTGAACTTAGATATACAGTGGTACCTCATCTTACGAACGCCTCTTCTAATGAACTTTTCGAGATACGAACCCGGTGTTTAAGATTTTTTGCCTCTTCTTCCAAACTATTTTCACCTTACAAACCCAAGCCGCTGCTGCTGGGATGAAGGGGTTTCTTCCCCCCCTTTTTTTGAAGAAAGAAAAGGGAGGGGCGGCTTGGAGGGGGAAAGAGTTTGCATTTAAAAAAGTAGGAGAACAGCGTGCTTGCACAGGCACTGAAAAGGTGTCTTTTAAAGAAAGAAAAGGGAGGGGCGGCTTGGAGGGGGAAAGAGTTTGCATTTAAAAAAGTAGGAGAACAGCGTGCTTGCACAGGCACTGAAAGGGTGTCTTCCTTCCCACTCACCCTTTAGCCTAGCCTTGCTTCTTCCACCCGCCCCCTTTAGCTGCTCCTCCTTGCCCTCTGTTCGCCTCCCTTCTAAAGTTTGGGATTTTCCTGAAGTATTTGCACGCATTATTTGCTTTTACATTGATTCCTATGGGAAACATTGTTTCCTCTTACGAACTTTTCACCTTACGAATCTTGTCCTGGAACCAATTAAGTTTGTATCATGAGGTACCACTGTATTACGTTTTTTGTTTATTACTATCTCTCTTTTGGTCGCTTATCTCCCTCTTGAGCATACAGCACAGTAGTTTAGCTCATTGCAGTGGACATATTTTAAAAAAATATTATATATATTTTAAAAATCCTTTAAGAAGAAATATATATAATTTTGGTATAAAACACCAGGGAAACAGTAATGATTTATCCAATATAATTAAGCACTTCAGATGGTAACATATCTATTAAACCTTAAGAACCAGCTTACTTATCAAATCTACTCACGATAAAGCTGCCTTTCAGTCTCTGAAGGTAAATTAACACCGGAATATATATAATTAGCATCACAATGACTACTTCAGCTAATTGTGAGTCTAACAAATGAAAGACAGGTTTCCTATGGAGAAATGGGGGTGGCAGAAAGTTTTAAAATATAGACTCCAGACAAAGCTCCAGGAATTGAAAGGCTCAGTTGTAAGGTGTTTTCTTAGTTTGGGGAAATTGGTTGAGCTGATAAAGACCATATAAGTGAAATAGCTAGATTTCCTCAGCAATCAATCATGTAAGAATGATACTGCTGAGATGTATAACAATTTGTCTTTTCCCTCCCCCAAAAGAATACAAAGATGAAAAGTTAGCTGTTGAAAGACAAGATAAAACAAAACAAGGGTGAGCTTTGTTTCCAATGACTTACATCAATTGAAAAATCCCACAAGAAATACTGTACAAATGCAGTCCGGATCCCAAATATCCCGACTTACTTTAGAAACATAGAAACATAGAAGTCTGACGGCAGAAAAAGACCTCATGGTCCATCTAGTCTGCCCTTATACTATTTCCTGTAATTTATCTTACAATGGATATATGTTTATCCCAGGCATGTTTAAATTCAGTTACTGTCGATTTATCTACCACGTCTGCTGGAAGTTTGTTCCAAGGATCTACTCTTTCAGTAAAATAATATTTTCTCATGTTGCTTTTAATCTTTCCCCCAACTAACTTCAGATTGTGTCCCCTTGTTCCTGTGTTCACTTTCCTATTAAAAACTCTTCCCTCCTTGACCTTATTTAACCCTTTAATATATTTAAATGTTTCGATCATGTCCCCCCTTTTCCTTCTGTCCTCCAGACTATACAGATTGAGTTCATTAAGTCTTTCCTGATACGTTTTATGCTTAAGACCTTCCACCATTCTTGTAGCCCGTCTTTGGACCCATTCAATTTTGTCAATATCTTTTTGTAGGTGAGGTCTCCAGAACTGAACACAGTATTCCAAATGTGGTCTCACCAGCACTCTATATAACAGGATCATAATCTCCCTCTTCCTGCTTGTTATATCTCTAGCTATGCAGCTAAGCATCCTACTTGCTTTCCCTACCGCCTGACTGCACTGTTCACCCATTTTGAGACTGTCAGAAATCACTACCCCTAAATCCTTCTGAAGTTTTTGCTAACACAGAACTGCCAATGCAATACTCAGATTGAGGATTCCTTTTCCCCAAGTGCATTATTTTACATTTGGAAACATTAAACTGCAGTTTCTATTGCTTTATTTATCTAATAAAGCTAAATCATTTACCATATTACAGATGCTTCCAGGAATATCAACTTTATTGCACACTTTAGAGTCATCGGCAAATAGGCAAACCTTCCCTACTTTCTTTTCAAATCTTAAGTTTTGTTTTCATCTCAATTTCAGAATTAAAATCAATATGAAATATTTAGGCAGGAGAACAACTACTATGGCATAAACACAATTTATAGACGTAGAACTGTCTAGAGATGATAGTCAAATGCTAAGTTTAACTTGTCATACATAAACCTGAGCTCAGCCATGGGGAAAACTGATGAAACTTTGCCCAATAATATTTTCTTTAATTTTCTTTACTCTTTATACTTTTTCATAATTTACGTTAATCTCTATTTTTTTCTTAAATTTTCTTTAATCTTTTTATTTAATGATGGATTCACAACCAGCTGACTAACAATCTTCAATGGCACTACATCTAACTAGAGGGAAGCATGTAGTGGATTTTGTATTGGTCCATTACTCTTCAACATTTTCAGCCACCCCGAGTCTTCGGAGAGGGGTGGCAGACAAATCTAATAAATTATTAGATTATTATTATATATTATCTGCCTTGTTTCCCCCAAAATAAGACATCCCTTGATAATAACCCAATCGGGCATTTGAGTGCATGGCAATAAGGCCAAGCACTTATTTCAAGGTTTAAAAAAATATAAGACAGGGTCTTATTTTCTGCAAAACATGGCAGATAGAAGAAATAGAAGGAGAACTCTTGAAATTTACAGACAATAACCAAACTGGTGGGAATAGCCAACACTTTAGATAGACTGAAGATACAGAAGGATTTTCACAGACCGACCCAAGGAAATACAATTCTGGACAGGTTACATGGTTCTTTGCAACTGAACATGCTTATAGAGACATTTTATGAAGATCTCTGTGTTCTACGATATGCCAAGGCCCTCTTCCTGGAGATTGCTGAGGGCCTGATTGAGTTCCGCTATACACTTGTCAGTTTGATGGACTGCAGCACCATCAAATGGTGAGCTGATTGATGGGGTCCTGGTGTGGTGCCCCAGAGGGGGAGACAGTGAGCTTCCCTAGGGCGGTTTTTCATCACAGCGGTTTGAACTATCTGTTTTTGAGGTGGGCTGCAACGGATGCAGCATCTTTCTCTGTGTTGAAAGGGGTGAGGTCTTCCTACTGCAACACCAGCAGCAGTCCTTACAAACATTTGTCTCCTCCAGACATTTGTTTTACAAGTCATCTAGGGTTTTATTTACAACATAATTTTTTTACCAAAATCCCCCTCACCACAACTGAAAGATAGTGTTCTAAAGTCAGCTGTGGAGGATGCCCAAGTTGCAGACCCTCTCTGAGTGGGTCAAAAGTACCCCCCAGTAATGGATGGACAGATGGGATTGTCCTTGCAAGGCAAAACCCATAGCCACTCCGTCTTGTTGGGGTTGAGTCTGAGCTTGTTGACACCCATCCAAACCCTAACAGCCTCCAGACACCAGCACATTACTTCCAATGTTTCACTGAGTGGACACGGGGTAGAGATGTATAACTGAGCATCATCAGCCTACTGATGGTAACTCACCTTGTGCCTTTGGATGACCTCACCCAGTGGTTTCATGTAGATATTTATTTATTTATTTATTTTATTTTATAAGTCAGCTGTGGAGGATGCCCAAGTTGCAGACCCTCTCTGAGTGGGTCAAAAGTACCCCCCAAGTAATGGATGGACAGATGGGATTGTCCTTGCAAGGCAAAACCCATAGCCACTCCGTCTTGTTGGGGTTGAGTCTGAGCTTGTTGACACCCGTCTTGTTGGGGTTGAGTCTGAGCTTGTTGACACCCATCCAAACCCTAACAGCCTCCAGACACCAGCACATTACTTCCAATGTTTCACTGAGTGGGCACGGGGTAGAGATGTATAACTGAGCATCATCAGCCTACTGATGGTAACTCACCTTGTGCCTTTGGATGACCTCACCCAGTGGTTTCATGTAGATATTTATTTATTTATTTTATTTTATTTTATTTATTAATTTTTCCAATACACAATACATACGGAAGATAATAGACATGAAGTAATATATATAAAGATAATATGTAAAAATAGAGAAGATATATGAAAGGAAGAAAATATATATGATATATGAGATAAAGGAAAGACAATTGGACAGGTGACGAAAGGCACACTAGTGCACTTATATATGCCCCTTATTAAACAGTAGAGGGGGGAGGACCAACCCCTGAGGAACCCCTACAAAAGAGAGTCCTAGGAGTCAACCTCTGGACCCCTGCCAACAGCAACCGTGACTGACTGGAGAGGTAGGAGGTGAACCACTGTAGAACAGTGCCTCCCACTCCTAATCCCTCCAGATGGCACAGAAAGATACCATGGTTGATGGTATTGAAAGCCGCTGAGAGGTCAAGAAGCACCAGGATAGAGGATTGACCCCTATCCCAGGCCCGCCAGAGATCATCCATCAGTGTGACCAAAGCAGTTTGTAGTCCGCAAAGCTCTTTACTGGAAAAGAGAAAGATAAAGAGAATTATCTTCATCACGTAATTTTATCTGAATGTATTTCTGACATTTGGCTCAAATAAAAATTTGCTTAACTAAACCGCAGAAAGAACATAGATGATTATCCTCTGTGAGGAGATTAAACCTTCAAAATACATGACAAAAACACTTACATATCAAAAGACATTTTGAAGATATTCGGAACAAGATCAGTACAAAATGACCATGGAGAAGCAGTTGTTCCTCTTTCATGGAATTTAATGTAATAAAAACTAATTACGCTAACTTTCTATATAGTGGAGGAAGATTTATTCAAAGGAAAGATGACCTTTTAAATCCTTCCACACATGGTAGTCACATGTTTTATACAGTGAACAGAATTTTATGAAGTAGAAACTGAAGCATAATTATCAGCTATGTCTCATCAACCTATTAATAGTGAAACTTCATCATAAAGCACTTTTGCCAAGAAAATTTTATGCTTCAACAGCCAAATATTAGTCTGGCTACACAGGGAAAAAAATCTCTTCTGGAATTTCTGTAAGGCATTATGTTGCCATAATAAAATTTAGATTGCAGATTATTATGGTGATGATAATTTGGCAGAAATCTACCCATTGTAATATGATCATTTTTAAAAAATTATAGTCATGTTAAGATTCAATTCATCTTGCCTAAATTTCTCTGCCTGTTCCAAGTTGCCCCCATTAATATTGAACAAAATTTTTTCAAGGAGATTAATAAAATCTTCTCAAAATTCATTTGGCAAAATAAGAAACCTAGAATCCGACTTAGATACCTTCAAGATACCAAAAGCAGAGGAGGACTAGGACTCCCTGATTTAAAACAATATTACAACGCAGCGTGTCTAACATGGATAAAAGAGTGGATCAATCTCACAAATAAAAGAACACTGGTACTTGAAGGTCACGATTTACAGATGGGATGGCACGCCTACTTATGGAGAGACGAAAAACAAAAACAAACTACCTTCAACAAACACATGATAAGAAAATCTCTCATTAAAGCCTGGTATGATATTAAAAAGAAATTTTACAATAAAATTCCTAGATGGCTATCTACTATGGAAGCCATAGTATACCCGAATCTGATAGACCCAACCAAGACTATTAAATATAAAGATATCCTACACCCAAATGGGGAACTAAAAACCAAACAAGAATTGGAATTACAAAATTACAGGATTGATGAGTGGACATACATGCAAATAAAATCCAGATTTAATAAGGATAAGCAAACACCAAGTATAGCAAATTCCACCAAAACTCTGGACAAGATCTTAACAGGATGTGAGGGAAAACAGATAACTAAATTATATCAGATTTTACTAGAGCAGGAGAACAAAAAAGAGATGATTAAAAATCGAATGGTAGCCTGGGAGAAAAACATACAAAGAGAAATTCATATAGCAGAATGGGAAAAAACATGGAATGCAATAACTAAAATCACTTTATCATCAGCCTATAAAGAAAACTATTACTAATTGTTTTACAGGTGGTATTTACCACCGGCGAGATTAGCCAAAATTTACCCAGCACTACAAAACATATGCTGGAAATGTAATAAAGAAAAAGGTACTTTCTTCCATATGTGGTGGTCCTGCCCTAAAATTCAAAAAACCTGGGAAACAATTCACAAATGGTTAAAGGAAATTACAAAGAAGGAAATAGAATACTCTCCCGAGGGCATGCTTCTCGGAATTTGGAAAAGATCATACTCTAAACAAACTCTGTTCCTATTGACTCACATAAACACAGCGACAAGAATCGCCATAGCGCAAACATGGAGGAATGATCAGACTCCCAATGTAAATTTAATAATAGACAAGATATATACATATGCAGAAATGGACGAGATGACAAACCTACTTAAGGGAAACAGAATTAACGAATCCAAACATATGTGGAGCAATTGGCACGAATGGATTCAAAAGAAAATATTTATATAACTTTTTACAAAATAGCAGTACAAACTCCCAAAAAATTAAAAATACCATCTGAATGTTCTTATCTTGTTTGATATTGCATAGTATTAAGACAATATTACTTATATAACAACTGTAACAGGTTAAAAAAAAAAGCTGAATAAGATCTGTAAATTGAATAAACAACTTGTGATATATGTATCTATAAAACAATAAAAAGATTTGAAAAAAAAGAAAGAAAGAAAGATTCAATTCACCTGTTCAACAGAGGTTTGCTTTTAAGTCTGCAAAATGTCTTCTCTTCCAAGGCCAGCAGATTTTAGCACAAGTTCATATTTTCTTCAAATTCATCACTAATATACTTTTTAAAATTCTGCAGTACAGTAGTACCTCTAGATACGAGTTTAATTCGTTCCAGAACGGAGCTCGTATGTCGATCAACTCGTATCTGGAACAAATGGCTTTAGACTTTGTTTTTCCCCGCGGAGATAACCAGAATCAAGGATTCTTGCGCCACCTAGTGGAAGCTCGGCTTGTATCCCAAATTTGAGCTCGGGTCTGGAACAGAAATTTCCCTCCCGTCGTGGCTCACAACTTGGAATACTCGCATGTGGAGCAGCTCGTATCTAGAGGTACTACTGTATTCCTGGATACTGCTATCCTTTTTTTCTACTGATCACAGCATTAATTACTAAATTAATATTGTTTTCTGCTATTATTTAATTTTTTAAAAAAACAATGTGAGATAATTGTGACTTTTTAAAAACCAGTGTTCCCTGTCTTCTGTTTCCAATTTCTACACACTCTCCTAGATCTTAAGGCAGTTTAAGGAAGTTTTAGAAAATGTCCAGAGATACTTTACTAGAAGAGCCCTCCACTCCTCCACTCGCAACAGAATACCCTACGCAACTAGACTTACAATCCTAGGTTTAGAAAGCTTAGAACTACATCGCCTTAAACACAACCGAAGCATAGCCCACAAAATCATCTGCTACAACATCCTTCCTGTCAAGCTTCAACCACAACAACACATGAACACACAACAGATACAAGCCTAAAGTAAACCGCTCCAAACTTGACTGCAGGAAATACGACTTTAGTAACTTAGTAGTTAATGCATGGAACTCACTACCTGACTCTGTAGTATCATCACCTAACCCCCAAAACCTTACCCTTAGACTATCCACTGTTGACCTCTCCAGATTTCTAAGATTTCCGTCCCCTGTCCTAATGTTTCTCTCTTACTAGTATCATTGTTATATCTTTGTATATTACCAATACGTACCTGACAAAATGACAAAAGCCGCCCTGAGTCTCAGAAGAAGGGTGGCCTAGAAATCAATCAATCAAACAAACAAACAAATTTTATTTTTATTTATTTTATTTATTAGATTTGTATGCCGCCCCTCTCCGAAGACTCGGGGCGGCTCACAACAGCAATAAAAACAATTTAACAGTGGAACAAATCTAATATTAAAAACATATAAAACCCTATCATTATTTAAAAACCAAACAGCAACATTCATACCAAATATAAAACAAAGTATAAAAAAGCCTGGGGGAAAAGTGTCTCAACTCCCCCATGCCTGGCGGTATAAGTGAGTCTTAAGTAGTTTACGGAAGACAGGAAGGGTGGGGGCAGTTCTAATCTCTGGGGGGAGTTGGTTCCAGAGGGCCGGGGCCGCCACAGAGAAGATTCTTCCCCTGGGGCCTGCCAAACGACATTGTTTAGTCAACAGGACCCAGAGAAGGCCAACTCTGTGGGACCTTATCAGTCGCTGGGATTCGTGCGGTAGCATGCGGTTCCGGAGGTACTCTGGTCCAATGCCATGTAGGGCTTTAAAGGTCATGACCAACACTTTGAATTGTGACCAGAAACTGATCGACAGCCAATGCAAGCCACGGACTGTTGAAGAAACGTGGGTGAATCTTGGAAACCCCACGATGGCTCTCGCAGCTGCGTTCTGCACGATCTGAAGTTTCCGAACACTTTTCAAAGGTAGTCCCATGTAGATGTTATTCTAGTCTGCATTCTCCTTCTCGACTGAGGCCTCTCTGAGAACGGTGTGTGAGGTGAGCGGGAAAGGCCATGCATCCTCCCCCGAGTTTCTCATGCAGGAGACCGAGGAGAGCTTGGCAGCCGCCACAGCTTCCCCTTCTGAGGCCCATTCTGCCGACACAGAGAGGTCCAGAGGCAGAAAAGGAAGAAGCATTAGTAGTGACTTGGAGGCCGAACAGCCACCAGTAGAGTCATCTGAGGGGCGGAACACCCAGCTGGAGTCCGAATTGTATGGAAAAGTCAACTCTGAGGAGGAGAAAGAGGGGGAGGGGGGAAAAGCAGTGGGGACCCATATTAGTGTTGTTCCAGCACTTAATAATCCTGTCAGCAGCCATGAGGGTTCGCAACTTGGGCGTCCTCCACGATCCACAGCTGACATTGGAACATCATCTTTCGGCTGTGGCGAGGAGGGCGTTTGCCCAGGTTCGCCTGGTGCACCAGTTGCGGCCCAATTTGGACAGGGAGTCATTGCTCACAGTCATTCATGCCCTCATCACCTCGAGGTTAGATTACTGCAACGCTCTCTACATGGGGCTACCTTTGAAAAGTGTTCGGAAACTTCAGATCTTGCAGAATGCGGCCGTGAGAGCCATCGTGGGGCTTCCAAGATTCACCCACATTTCTTCAACACTCCGTGGCTTGCATTGGCTGCCGATCAGTTTCCTGTCACAATTCAAAGTGTTGGTCATGACCTTTAAAGCCATACATGGCATTGGACCAGAGTACCTCCGGAACCGCCTGCTACCGCATGAATCCCAGTGACCGATAAGTTACCACAGAGTTGGCCTTCTCCGGGTCCCGGCGACTAAACAATGTCGTTTGGTGGGCCCCAGGGGAAGAGCCTTCTCTGTGGCGGCCCCGGCTCTCTGGAACCAAATCCCCCTGGAGATTAGAACTGCCCCCACCCTCCCTGTCTTTCGTAAACTACTTAAGACTCACTTATACTGCCAGGCATGGGGGAGTTGAGACACTTTCCCCCAGGCTTTTTTATACTTTGTTTTATGTTTGGTATGAATGTGCTGTTTGGTTTTTTTAAATAATGATAGGGTTTTATATGTTTTTTAATATTAGATTTGTTCCACTGCTATATTGTTTTTATTACTGTTGTGAGCCGCCCCGAGTTTTCGGCGAGGGGCGGCATACAAATCTAATAAATAGATAGATAGATAGATAGATAGATAGATAGATAGATAGATAGATAGATAGATAGATAAATAATTCCAGATAGCAAAAGAGTTCCTAATGTTGCTGCACATTTGGAGGCAAGGTTTTAAAAAAATCATAACCAAACCAAACTTTTAGAGTCAATGTCTGATATATCTTATCTTATTACACAAATATGAGTCCTATTGAAAACTCCAAAGACATATTACAGAAATAGAAATTTTATGTTGAGATGGAGATGCCCTGAGACAAGATTAGGCAATCAAAGAAAATAACAAGAAATCCCCTGAGACTTCAATTTGTTCCTAGTACATTTTATTGTAAACCAGCATTATATTTAGATCAACTTACAATATATGTTAGAAGATCTTATCCTGCATTGTAAGATGAATATAGTGCCTACATTGTGTTCTGCTGCTGTTTACTGCACTATTATAAATTGTAATATTTAATTTAAATTTATTATTATTAATCTTGCTAGGAAAACTGGGATGTAGCTGTTTCAAAGAGGATAATTAGTAACAGTACTGGCTTGTGGGTGACTTTAAAATAAAATAATTATTATATACTGGGATGCCTTGGCTTTCCAATGATCAAATAATCAATTTGAACATATTACTGCAACAAAGCTACCCACCGAATAATTTTTCTTTCCCTCAAAAAAGAAGCTTGAACTGGTTGTTTTCTATTAGTAATTCTGAGTGCAAATGCTTAAAAATCTGCTTTTTCTGAAAAGCACCACGGGGATTGATTAATATTAAAATCAGAAAGAACGCTTTAATTCAGGATCAAAATAGCTGCATTGTCTCGTTCTGAACTGAACAAATAAATGCAATCCCTTTCTCTTACCTGTACAACTCACCAAAGGCAATTTCACTCTCTGATCATTCAGTGGAAAAACATGTTTGCATGTTAAACATTGATTTAATGTTTTTATTTTTCTTTATAGATGCATAAAAAACTTTATGTATATATGTATATAAGTATATATGTATGCATATATGTTAATGCATACACATACATATAAAATAAAAAATATTTTAGTATTTTTAAATGTATTTTTATGCTGTTTGACCTTGTGCAACTTTTATTTTTATACCTTCTAGGTTTTAAAAAAAGTTTTGTTTGTATCCCATTCTCCTTATGCTGATCTATGATCTTAATAAATGTTTGATTTTATATGTTAGCAATGTTGCTAAACATAAACTAATGATTTTACCTCATGGTATGAAATATCATGACTATTTTCATGTGCATGTTTATGCATAGCAAAAATGTTTAAGGAAGCTGACAGTCTGGACTAAGAACTGAGACTGCTTTAATTATATAAATTTGGCTCAAAGACAGCCTTTCTTGCAAAATCTTTCCATGGTTCATCTTCTGTTACTGTCTGTAATTATTCTAATGCCTAGAACATTATTATTATTATTATTATTATTATTATTATTATTATTATTATTATTATTATTGATGGCAGAAAAAGACTTCATGGTCCATCTAGTCTGCCCTTATCCTATTTCCTGTATTTTATCTTATGATGGATATGTGTTTATCCCAGGCATATTTAAATTCAGTTACTGTGTAATTAATTTACACTGTTCTTTTGAAAAAAAAATTATTCACTTCCAATACAGGAACCTTCTTGTCAATTATTATTTTCATGTGGATTATTTGTGTGCAGGCCTTCGGAAGGCCAAAACTTTGTGAAAAACAGGCCAACATGTGTGAAAAATGGTGTTCGCAGAGGGTTTACGAGGCTTGCAAAGTGCTCCAGGGGTTTGGGGAGGACAAAAAAAATTTCTTACTTACCTCTTTGAAATCTTGGTGCGTCTTATACACCAGTGCATCTTATCGTCTGAAAAAAATACAGCAACTGGGCAACTGAGCGGACCTGAGTGTTTACTGATTGGATGCCTTCCTGTCACCAATGCTGAGTTATATTCAGCACATATATTCTCATAATTCACAGAAAAAGAAATATCTGCCTTTATATACTATCAAACTCACAGCCTCCTGATTGTTTGGTGAGAGCTCCACCTCAAGTCCATTGCACCACTCACACCCACACCAGTAGTGGGTTCCTACCAGTATGGATAATTGGGCGCAGCTCTCTAGCATGTATGCGCATGTTAGTACAAGGTACATGGTTGTTAGGGTTTGCCATTGTAAACTACCTATTATAGTCTCTTGCATTATCACTTTAAATATTTTGGACTGGTTCACCATAAGAGGGCGCCAGTACTCCTCCCCTCAATGTTGCTTTAACACTCATTCGCTTTTGTTTTGCCTTGAGGGGGCAGTGTATTTGCTTAGTGCTTATTATATTGGATAGCTTAGTGCTTGTTATGGATTGTTTCTATTTTGTATATATGTAAATAGTACTTATTAAGCATAACTAAGTCTGTGTCTTTTTCTTTGGCTTTACCACACATCCACACGCTGTTAAAATTCTCTGCTCAGTGTATGTCAAAGGTCTCATCGCCTAGCTATACCAAGACATACCAACAGCGCACATCTGAGGGAGAGTTTGCTTCTGCGCAAAATATTGCGTGGGGACGCACAAGATTGCAAGATTTCGATGACTTTATTGCTTCCATGCATGCACAGAAGCAAAAAATCACCGAAATGTCACACACACGTAAGTTCTCTCACAAGATTTTTCTTCCTGCACATGCGCAGAAGCAAACTCTCCCTTGGGTATGTGTGCGCGCATGCTAGAAATGTGGAGCTGCACACAATTATCCGTACCAGTAGGAACACTCAACTGACCCACACTCTCACACACGAGTTTTAATAGATGTCTGACTCCAAAATACATCTGGGAGACTAACATCAAAAATAAGAATATTCTTGACAAATGTATATTTTCTTGTATGTACACTAAGAGCATTTGCACTGTTGTGGTTAGTTCTGGCCCAGCTCCTGCCCCAAGGACTGTGGATGTGGGGGAGACATCCACATGCTGCAGGCCTGTTTTGCCCCTGCTGGAATCTGCTGATGAAGGCTCCTCTGACCAAGAAGACATGAGTGACAGGGAGGAGGAGAGTGGGGCAGACAGCTCAGAAGGAGATCAATTATCTAGCTCCTCCTTGGATTCAGAACAAGAGTTAATGATACAGCCACGCATGCGGAGAGCGATGCATAGGCAACAACAACTGAGAGATTATTATCATAGATAATAAGGCCACCTGTGGTTGGGTGGGGCTGTGGTAATTGGTGAGGCTGCTATAAATAGCAGCCTGTGGGTTTGGCCATTGTGGAGGATTATCTGATTGTTGCGTTTCGTGACTGCTTTCCTGACTTTGACTTTTTGTGTGCTGATTTTTCCCCGCTTTGAAACTAAACCAAAGCAAAGTGTGTTTCATTTTGTGAAAGAAGAGGGACTGTGAATTGCCTCACAGCTGCAAGCTAAGTATCACAGAACTGATAAGGGACTTGTACAAATTACCAGTTTGGTTGGAGACGAGTGCTCTTTGCTATACAAAAAGAGGGCTTAGTTTAAGTGAAATTTCATTATAAAGAACATTGTTTTGAATTTTCAAATGTGTGTGTGTCTGAAATTTGTACCTGTGAATTTTTGGGAGGAGTCTACCAGATAGCCCAACAGAACATGCACCAAAAGCAAATTCTTTGTTTGTCCAATCAGGCTTGGCCAATAAAGAATTCTATTCTATTATTAGAAAAGAACTACAAGAACAACTACAACAACAAAAATCATCATCAAGCCTCTACAAACACCTACCCCAAGGCCTGGGTGAACAACCAAATTATTAAAGACTTCCAGAGGGGGATCAGCATGGATTTCTAAAGAGATATCATTCCAAAAAGCAAGTGCTTCAATTCTTTTAAAGAGATGTATTCGGTGAAAAAAACAACAACGGAAAAATAAATTTTATTTTTTTAACTATGCATTTATTCAAACACATAATTTGATTTACGAAATCCACTTACACTTCTTCTTAACACACAGTCAAGGACCTCTTCTAATCTACCATGTATTGATTTTAAAAATCTTTTCATTGGTTTCCTCAAGCTTTTTTTCCCCTGCTTTGAGTGAATTTTACACAATTAAACTAATAGCTAAATGGATGGAAAATAACTGTATTTTAATCAGTTGATGCCCTGGTCCTTAGTGAAAACAAGAATATGAAATGCATTTATCTCCTTATTGCTTTTTCTTCCTCCTCCACCTCCTTAGTTTAGTATACTTGCATTATAGCCAGACAAGGACAATCAGTAGGATGATAAATGAAATGGCAAACGGTTTCCAACAATGTGACCTTGAACGACACTTATGACATTTATGACTGATGTGGAGTCATATCATTTGTAAATGACAGCTGGAAAAAGCAATACAAAACACAACAACAACAACACCCCCCCCCCCCCATCTAAACCATTTGAGAGTTAAAGTGCCTTTGATAAACCTTTTTCTTTTTTCCTATTAATTGGAAAATATTTCATTTATTAGAAATGAATTTTTTTGGAATGCTTATATGGAACTCCGATCTCTGATTCAGAACTTAAATCAGCCAGAGGTCCACATAATTAAAATAGCTCCGTAGAAGTAGAAAGTCCTGTAGGCTTCAAAAAATAAAATAAGTTGACTGAAAGATATGAATATCTCCTAAAAAAATATTTTTTTCTTTTTTAGAAATATTTTTATTATTTTTTTCACATATTAGATCAATATTAATATAAATCATAAGGATACAAACAACAAGTGACAGCCATACAGTCATAGGTGGGTTGGAAAGAGTTTAAAAAATGGACATTACAGAATTGGTACTGGTACATGGTGGATCACATTCATTTTGAAATCATGGAAATAAGATTAAACAATTTTGATGAAAACAAAATGGAGAAGCTGATGGTACGATGGAATAAGGTGAAATATTATATGTTGAGTAGAATTTGTGACGAAAATGCGAAAAATAAACTCCAATCACTCTTTGAATAGTAAACAAATGCAAACTAGAGCTAAGGAAATAAAAGAACATAAACTAGTAAATATTTGAACCGCCCTAATTGGTGGTGGTGGTGGGTATTGTCAATCGGGTGATGGACACATGCACTGTGCACTGTTTTATGTTTGTTTTATGTTATACAGTGGTCCCTCGATCATCGCGAGGGTTCCGTTCCAGGACCCCTCGCGATGATCGATTTGTCGCGAAGTAGCGGTGCGGAAGTAAAAACACCATCTGCGCATGCGCAGATGGTATTTTTATTTCCACCGCAGCAGCGAGGAGCCGAAGATTGGGTTTCCCCGCCGCCTCGCTGCTGCTGCTTGTCCGCGCGCGTGCCGCCCGCCCCCCCCCCCCCGCGCTGTTGCTGGGGCCGCTTCTCAGCTGAGAAGCGGCCCTGGGGTTTCCCCGCGCGCGCGCGCGCGCCGCCCACCCCCCCGCGCTGTTGCTGGGGCCGCTTCTCAGCTGAGAAGCGGCCCTGGGGTTTCCCCGCGCGCGCGCGCGCGCCGCCCGCCCCCCCCGCGCTGTTGCTGGGGCCGCTTCTCAGCTGAGAAGCGGCCCTGGGGTTTCCCCGCGCGCGCGCGCGCGCCGCCCGCCCCCCCCGCGCTGTTGCTGGGGCCGCTTCTCAGCTGAGAAGCGGCCCTGGGGTTTCCCCGCGCGCGCGCGCGTGCCGCCCGCCCCCCCCGCGCTGTTGCTGGGGCCGCTTCTCAGCTGAGAAGCGGCCCTGGGGTTTCCCCGCGCGCGCGCGCGCGCCGCCCGCCCCCCCCCGCGCTGTTGCTGGGGCCGCTTCTCAGCTGAGAAGCGGCCCTGGGGTTTCCCCGCGCGCGTGCGTGCCGCCCACCCCCCCGCGCTGTTGCTGGGGCCGCTTCTCAGCTGAGAAGCGGCCCTTGGGTTTCCCCGCGCGCCGCCCGCCCCCCCACGCTGTTGCTGGGGCCGCTTCTCAGCTGAGAAGCGGCCCTGGGGTTTCCCCGCGCGTGTGCCGCCCACCCGCCCACGCCGTTGCTCGCGCCTTACCGGGGCAAGAGGGGGAAGACCCAGGGAAGCCTCTGCCCGGCGGGGAAACTCCACCATCTACGCATGCGTGGAAGGGCACGCATGCGCAGATGGTGGAGTTTACTTCCGGGTTGAAAACTCGCGATATAGCGTTTAGCGAAGATCGAGATCGCGAAACTCGAGGGACCACTGTATATAAATGTGCAAAACCAATAAAAATACATTTAAACAAAAAAAAAGCCATACAGTCATAGGTGGGAGGACATGGGTGATAGGAATGATGAGAAAAAATAGTAGTAATAGTAGTGCAGACTTAGTAAATAGTTTGACAGTGTTGAGGGAATTATTTGTTTAGCAGAGTGGTGGCATTTGGGAATAAAATGTTCTTGTGTCTAGTTGTCTTGGTGTGCAGTGCTCTGTAGTGACGTTTTGAGGGTAGGAGTTGAAACAATTTATGTCCAGGATGTGAGGGGTCACTAAATATTTTCACAGCCCTCTTTTTGACTTGAGCAGTATAAAGGCAGATTGGCAGCAATTGTTTTTTCTGCGGTTCTGATTATCCTCTGAAGTTTTTCTTTGGAGCCCGTCAAAAGTTATGGGAACAGCCAAATGTATGTTATGTCCCATGTTTTTCATCTGTATTATCATTGTCCCTTTTACTATATCTTTAGGCCAGTCAAATTGTAAAAGATAGTTATATATTTTGGCAATCATTTTTTCTTTGGAGCCCGTCAAAAGTTATCTAATTGTTGTATCTCTGTCTCAATTCCAATTTCTTCACTGTCTTTCTTATATCTTGATTGGAGTTGAAGGTAGGGCCACCAATCTATAATTATGCCCTATTTTTCCAGCTCCTCTCTACTTTTTAGTTTCCCAAATCCATCTAAGATAGCTTTATATTTAACTATTTTACTCATGTCAATCGTATTTGGATAAGTCATTGCCTCCATAGTGGACAGCCAATTAGGAATTTTCAAATAAAGTTTTTTCTTCACCTCCTGTCATATTTGCATAAATGAATCTATAATCATATGTGTATTAAAATATTTTGGGGGTTTATTTTCTTTGCCCCATAAAAATGCATGCCATCCCTTTTGTAGGTCGTGGGTTTCCAGCATCAATATTCTTCTATTCCTCAAATTAATCCATTCTCTAAAAGACATACCATATTCATTTTTATGTTTGCTATCCGACTTAGTAAAGATAATTGCAATGTTCTCCACCTCTCTAAATATTTGTTGCACTAATTTAGATTGGTCTCCCTGAGAATTTATCTATGAGGAATAAAATATAAATAGACCTTTTGTCCCTATAAAGCATACACTGTCATGTAAAGTGGTTTCCAAGTGCTTTATCATCACAAAGGCAAATGAACTTAAGAGAAGGGACTTTATTATACCTGCCTTGGAGTAATGCTGATGGAAAAACATTGTATCTAATTTTTTTTTAAAAAAATCAACTTAGATATTTTTTTTTCTTTGCAGATAAATTTCTGGTTCCTGTTCTGCCTGACTGGGCTCAGGCGATTAGTAACAGTCCAAGGAAAAGAAATCAAACACACACATGCTTTTCTAATCAGCAAACATGTATTAAACAAACAAAAAAGGGTTAACCAAAACAGTCCTTGTTGTCAGGAATAAACCATAGTGCAAGGCTTAAATCAGCCAAATACAAAGCACAGGAAAAAGCAAACAAAGACAACCTGCATGGAGCAGAAACGTTTCAGGAGTCCTTTGGATCTTGGAGTCTCGAGAGCAAACAGCTAGTCTCAGAGGTTTCACCTCCCACATGCCTGAAAAGGCTGGGTTGAAATCCAAAGGCACGGAACAGAAGCTTCAGAGCAGGAACCACCAAGTCACACAGATAAACAGCCACAGTTTGCCTTTTGCCTCTGTTCCCTTTAATATCTTTAGCCCTCATTAAGGGAACCACACCCAGCCCTCAGTATAAGAACCACACCCAGCCCAAGTGCTACTCTGATCACCGATAATAGTCCTTTAATTGAGCCCTCCTTTGCACGGCTCTCCGGCTACGTATGTCTATGAGCTGGTCTGCAGCGGAATCCAAGGAAGATAGACTGTCTGAGCGGCTGCCTGCCAAATCCCCTGGGCTGTCTGCTGGGTCCTGCGTGCTGTCTGCCAACTCCTCTGAACCAGTGGCCTCATCCTCATGGCTGTCTGCCATGTCTTCCTGGCTGTCAGCCAGACTTTCGCACTCACTTTGTGCCGCATTTCTCCCATCTGTGGGAGCAACGGCTGGCCCAAGCCCAAACACAACAGTTCCCAAGTATCCCTATTTATTCACATTCAATCAAGTTGGGACAACCTGCTGATTTTCAGCTGAATGTCAGGGTTCCAGTGAAATTTGAGACCTGGAGTTTCCTCAAAATAAGACTTTATTAGGAATGCCATATTGGCACAGCTGGTGAAAACCCGACTCTGAAGAACCCAAAGTTTTCCCCACCCAAATCAAAATTCAAAGTTCTTGCCCCCAGGTCACATGTCCATGACATCGACCAATTAGGTCACAGTCCTCATTTAGCTGCCTTTGGCTCACATCTTCCAAACATCTGGTAGGGAATTATTTTGTCTATAATTCTCCCAGTTATCTCTATCTCCCCACTTATGTTCCCATAGCAGAAACCAGCCTTGCTGTGACAGCTCTGAAGATTTCCAAAATGGTTCCAGGGCCGACACCGAAGCTCTACTTACCTTATTATTTGGATTATTAATTGTTTGGTATGATCATAGCTGGTCGATATTAAAAAGTGTCCTTATGAAGCCAACTTATTCCCCACTGCCTGTTTCCATGGAGAAGAGAAATTATCTGTTAAAACTATGTGGGTCAGTCTGACTGGAAGAATTGAATTTTATGCCAATAAAATTGACTGCAAAAATTTTGTTGGCTGCATTGACTGCTGATTAGTTTCCAGTCACAATTCAAAGTTTTGGTAACGACCTATAAAGCCCTACATGGCATCGGACCAGAATACCTTCAGGACCGTCTTCTGCCGCACGAATTCCAGCGGTCGATAAGGTCCCACAGAGTTGGCCTTCTCCGGGTCCCGTTGACTAAACAATGTCGTCTGGCGGGCCCCAGGGGAAGAGCCTTCTCTGCGGTGGCCCTGGCCCTCTGGAATCAACTCCCCCTGGAGATTAGAACCTCCTCCACCCTCCTTGCCTTTCGTAAGTCATTGAGGACCCACCTATGTCACCAGGCATGGGGTAATTGAGAGATCTCCAGGCTATTATGGTTTATGAATGTTATGACTGAGTTGTATGGTTTTTTAATGATATGGGTTTTAGATGTTTTTTAATAATAATAATAATAATAATAATAATAATAATAATAATAATAATTTATTAGATTTGTATGCCGCTCCTCTCCGAAGACTCGGGGAGGCTCACAACAACATAAGCAGTGTACAAATCCAATTTTTAAAAATACAATTAAAAACCCTTATAATAAAATAATCACACAATCCAATCAAACCATACACCAACCTTGACAATTGGGGTGTGTGTTAATTTCCCCATGCCTGGCGGCAGACATGAGTTTTTAATGAATTACAAAAGGTGAGGATAAATATTGGATTTGTATATTGTTTATTACTGTTGTGAGCCGCTCCGAGTCTTCGGAGAGGGGCGGCATACAAATCTAATAAATTATTATTATTATTTGTTGGCACTGCATTCTTGGTTAAAACCATTTTTTTTTAATTTTCTCAACTTCTCTGTGGTACCTTATTGTTACTGCAATGTATTGCAGTTTGCTTTATTTGTTTGCCGTTGGCAATACAGAATATACAACCACATGTAAAAAAAAAACCCCAACAAAAAGAATCAAATAAATTAATATAGTACAATACAACAAAATCATCCACACCACCCCCTGCCCCAGCGACAGCAGTTCACACGAGGCATTTAGTAGGCTCCTTTCCATTCTGGGCATAACTATGCCTAGGACTGCTGGCAGCACCTTCTGGAAAAGTATTACAGTGGGGCCCATTCTAATCTTTAGGGTAATGGTGTTCCAGGCAGAGGAAGCCACCACGGAGAAGGCCCTTCTTCTGGGTCTCAGCAGGTATATCTTCTGGAGGACAGAAGGAAAAGGGGGGACATGATCGAAACATTTAAATATGTTAAAGGGTTAAATAAGGTTCAGGAGGGAAGTGTTTTTAATAGGAAAGTGAACACAAGAACAAAGGGACACAATCTGAAGTTAGTTGGGGGAAAGATCAAAAGCAACGTGAGAAAATATTATTTCACTGAAAGAGTAATAGATCCTTGGAACAAACTTCCAGCAGACGTGGTTGGTCAATCCACAGGAACTAAATTTAAACATGCCTGAGATAAACATATATCCATTGTAAGATAAAATACAGATAATAGTATAAGGGCAGACTAGATGGACCATGAGGTCTTTTTCTGCTGTCAGTCTTCTATGTTTCTATGTTTCTATGGGACCCACAACATTCCCTGTGTCCCTGCTCTGATGGGTCAGGTAGCAAGATATAGTCCCTCAGAAAACCTGGTCCCAAGCCATTTTCAATCCAACAGGTGTTTGCACGATTATATGGGCAGCATCAGTGTATGCCATAAAGTGGAATTGAGAAATTAAAGCAATGGCAATTAGCACTTAAACTAATATACTGCTCCATAGTGCTTCACAGCTCTCTCTGACCAGTTTGCAAAGTCAGCCGATTGCCCCCAAGAATCTGGGTCCTCATTTTACAAATCTTGGAAGGATAGAAGACTGAGTCAACCCCATGCCTGTCAGGATGAAACTCCAAATTGTGGGCAGAGTTAGCCAGCAATACTGCATTCTAACCACTATGCAACCAGGCTCTTTGTTTATTCTGTGCTGGGATGAATACATGGAAATCCAAGTTATGTAATTTTTCTGTCGGGCTCTCTGGTAGACTCCTCCTGAAAATTCACAGATACAAATTTCAGACACACACACGTTTGAAAATTCAAAACAATGTTCTTTATAATGAAAATTCACTTAAACCAAGCCCTCTTTTGGTATAGCAAAGAGCACTGGTCTCCAAACAAACTGGTAATTGGTACAAGTCCCTTATCAGTTCTGAGATACTTAGCTTGCAGCTGTGAGGTAATTCACAGTCCTTCTTCTTTCACAAAGTGAAACACACTTTGTTCTGCTTTAGTTTCAAAGCGGGGGAAAATCACCACACACCAGGTCAGTCAGCAAAGTAGGCACGAAACACAACAATCAGAAAATCCTCCACAATGGCCAAACCCACAGGCTGCTATTTATAGCAGCCTCACTAATTACCACAGCCCCACCCAACCACAGGTGGCCTCATTTTCTTTGATAATAATCTCTCAGTTGTTGTTGCCTATGCATCGCTCTCCGCATGTGTGGCTGTATCATTAACTCTTGTTCTGAATCCAAGGAGGAGATAGATAATTGATCTCCTTCTGAGCTGTCTGCCACACTCTCCTCCTCCCTGTCACTCATGTCTTCTTGGTCAGAGGAGCCTTCATCATCAGATTGCACCGGCGGGGGGGGGGGGGGGCAAAACAGACCTGCAGCATGTGGATGTCTCCCCCACATCCACAGTCCTTGGGGTAGGAGCTGGGCCAGAGCTAACCACAACATGTAATAGATCCTGACTTTGTGGAATAGAGTTGAAAAATACACGCAGGAAAGCAAAAGGGCAGGCTTATTTATGAATGAAAGGACTAAAGTATATGTTATAAAAATAATGAAAGTAATGCCCTCTAGACTGTTGTAATTTTTTATGAAAGTGGGAATGACAGCTGGTTATTATGTTCCAGAGAATGTTAATGCTGAATGATAATAACAACGAAAGAATCAGAACACAATATTCTGAATGAACGAGATTTGTGGGGAAATAGTTGACATGAATGGATAAGCAGGAATAAGATGACAAAGTACATAAAAACATAATTGCTCCATTCAAAGACCCTGATATGAATAAAACAACTGATTCTTTAGGGCAGTGGTTCTCAACCTGGGGGTCGGGACCCCTTTGGGGGTCGAACGACCATTTCACAGGGGTCGCCTAAGACCATGGAAAAAGACAAATTTTCCACGGTATTAGGAAATAAAGCTTCTATTCTGGTGCCTTGAAACATATTTTTACAATCTGACCAATCAGGCGTTTATAGTGGGGGTGTCGCTCTGACATTCCTGTCAATCAGCTTAAAGCTCTGTTGGGAGAATTAGTGCTAGACTTATGGTTGGGGGTCACCAAAACATGAGGAACTGTATTAAGGGGTCACGGCATTAGAAAGCTTGAGAACCACTGCTTTAGGGAGTATCTGCTTTAAATATATTTGTTTCAAACAGATGTTTAAGGACACCTAATGATTTATTTACCAGAAAAAAATAATTAATCTAAAATTACGATTTTTGTTCTTTATGATATAAGACTGTGAAAATAAATGAGAACAAAGAGATTAAAAGTTCTAAACTTCAGGAAATATTGTGGGTCTTGGAGAAAAATAGACATAGAAGAAAGGAAAATATATGAAACGTCTGAGACTTGACAGACATATGACAAAGAATTAGAAGATGTGTTATTCTCTGAACAGAACACTTAAACATTGACCTAAGATATTACATGAAATTACTGAAATGTGTGAAATTATGCTAACTGGGAAATCTGAAAAATGATTCTCAATAAAAGTAGGAAGAAATTAGGAAATTGGGAAGTGCAGCTGTAAATGAGAAAGATTCATTGAAAAGAAATTATTGCTACAGAAAATGAAGACTAAACAATATTATATGATGTGATGTATGTTCTGTCGGGCTCTCTGGTAGACTCCTCCCGAAAATTCACAGGTACAAATTTCAGACATACACACGTTTGAAAATTCAAAACAATGTTCTTTATAATGAAAATTCACTTAAACTAAGCCCTCTTTTTGTATAGCAAAGAGCACTCGTCTCCAAACAAACTGGTAATTGGTACAAGTCCCTTATCAGTTCTGTGATACTTAGCTTGCAGCTGTGAGGCAATTCACAGTCCTTCTTCTTTCACAAAGTGAAACACACTTTGCCCTGGTTTAGTTTCAAAGTGGGGAAAAAGCAGCACACAAAAGGTCAAACGCAGCAAAGCAGGCACGAAACACAACGATCAGATAATCCTCCTCAATGGCCAAACCCACAGGCTGCTATTTATAGCAGCCTCACTAATTACCACAGCCCCACCCAACCACAGGTGGCCTCATTTTCTTTGATAATAATCTCTCAGTTGTTGTTGTCTATGCATCGCTCTCCACATGCGTGGCTGTATCATTAACTCTTGTTCTGAATCCAAGGAGGAGCTAGATAATTGATCTCCTTCTGAGCTGTCTGCCACACTCTCCTCCTCCCTGTCACTCATGACTTCTTGGTCAGAGGAGCCTTCATCAGCAGATTCCACCGGGGGGGGGGGGGACAGGCCTGCAGCATGTGGATCTCTCCCCCACATCCACAGTCCTTGGGGCAGGAGTTGGGCCAGAGCTAACCACAACAGATGTATATATAGAAAAAAAAGTATTTGTAGCTGTTAAGGAAAGCAAGAAGCTGTTTACATTAAAAGAGGCTGAGAAAATGCTGAACCTGTATTAACATGGATGAAAACAATCATTTCTTTGACAGTATAGAAAACATAGTATAAATATTATCATAAATATTATCTAGGGAGAAGAATGAAATGCCTAAAGCCTAGCGCAGTTCTAAAGCTTCAATAAGAATGCATAAAACAGTTTACTATAATGTAGTAAATCCAGGCAGCAGAACACTAAAAATAAAACCTAAGAAATAGAAACAAAATGGCTAATAATAAAAAATTTTGAAGTATAAAATATTGAAGCTTTTCTTAGATTACATAAATATATAGAAACATGAGTTAATCCAATGATAAATATACCAATAAATATATCATAACCAAGATAGTACACTGGCCAGTGACAAATAAGATGCCACAGGAGATAAAATTGGATACAGAGTGATTTTGAAAAAACAACAACCAACACTTCATGTTAATAAATACCAGAATATCTCCGGGACCGCCTTCTGCCGCATGAATCCCATCGACCAGTTAGGTCCCACAGAGTTGGCCCTCTCAGGGTCCTGTCGACTAAACAATGTCATTTGGCAGGACCCAGGTGAAGAGCCTTCTCTGTGGTGGCCCCGACCATCTGGAACCAGCTCCCCCCAGAGATCAGAATTGCCCCCACCCTCCTCGCCTTTCGTAAGCTCCTTAAAACCCACCTCTGCAGAGTGCAGAGTGTTGGTGTAACATGGGCATATTTAGGAAAGCCCATGATTGCTCTCGCAGCTGCATTCTGCACGATCAGTGATGTTTTCTTGCTTCCACACATGCCAAAACACGGGCACACCTGTGGCTCCGTGTGTGATTTTGCTATCTCCACAGGTGTAGAAGCAAAATCCCACAAGCATTCCCACAAGCATTCATGAGCCATGGCGGCGAGCCCAATTTAGCCTTCTGGATGGAGCCCACCCTTGTCTGTTACATTAACTACAAGGATGGGAGTACTTTTTTGAACCTTGGGGAAAGAGGTAGTATTAGGAAGAGACTCTATAATTCCCTGGAATTATAAGAGTAGGGAGACGAAAAATACAGATTCTCAAAATTCTGCTAATGTAGCTCTGTCTCAATAAAGTTCTAGTCTTCTTGTGCAGTCAGTTTTCTGATCTGGACAACCCCAAAGGACTGACATTTGAAAGGAATCAAATGACAGCTGTCACATATCAATTGGTATACTTGTATGCATGCATATTAGGTGTCTGCGCAGTACACAAATGATAGTTTTGAAAATATTACTTTCTACATATAATAAGGCATACATTTATGGTTAAATGTTGCATAATAAACCAAACACATCTGGCAAAATAAGGCTCTCTTCAAGTGCAACCATATTTTAGTGGAAGTTAAAATGTTTTATAACGCAATCACATGAGCTCATTTATCACAAGTACTAATATAATCCAAGTAAAAATAACAATGAAAAAAACACGTAAACTGTAGCTTAGGGATGAAACTATGTCTTGTTAATGATGAGAGATTTGAGATCTTTAATTGCCACCAATACATCAATATGTCAATATATTGATGTATTGTGTGACATGCCAATATGTCACCAATACACTGATACCTTGTCTTACAAACTTAATTGGTTCTTGGATGAGGTTCTTAAGGTGAAAGGTTTGTAAGATGAAACAATGTTTCCCATAGGAATCAATGGAAAAGCGATTAATGCGTGCAAGTCCAAAATTCACCCCTTTTGCCAGCCGAAGCGCCCATTTTTGCACTGCTGGGATTCCCCTGAGGTTCCTCTCCATAGGAAATCCCACCTCCAGACTTCCATGTTTTTGCGATGCTGCAGGGGAATCCCAGCATCGCAAAAATGAGCACTTTGCTGGCAACGGAAGTCCGAAGGTGGGGTTTCCCAGCGAAGGGAGCATCAGTGAAATCGCAGCATTGCAAAAACACCGAAGTCCTCGAAACCCCACCTCTGGACCTCTGTGTTTTTGCGATGCTGCAATTTCACTGAGGTTCCCCTCGCTGGGAAACCCCACCTTCGGACTTCCGTGTTTTTGCGATGCTGCAGGGGAATCCCAGCATCGCAAAAATGAGCACTTCGCTGGCAACGGAAGTCCGAAGGTGGGGTCTCCCAGCGAACGGAGCATCAGTGAAATCGCAGCATTGCAAAAACACCGAAGTCCTCGAAACCCCACCTCTGGACCTCTGTGTTTTTGCGATGCTGCAATTTCACTGAGGTTCCCCTCGCTGGGAAACCCCACCTCCGGATTTCCGTTGCCAGTGAAGCACTCGGTTTTTGTGCTGCTGGGATTCCCCTGCAGCATCACAAAAACATGGAAGTCCAGAGTTGGGGTTTCCCATGGAGGGGAGCCTCAGGGGAATCCCAGCAGTGCAAAAATGGGTGCTTCTCTGGCAACGGAAGTCCGGAGGTGGGGCATCCCAGCGACGGTGGTGGCTTTGTAAGGTGAAAATAGTTTGTAAGAAGAGGCAAAAAAATCTTAAACCCCGGGTTTGTTTCTCGAAAAGTTTGTATGACGAGGTGTTTGTAAGGTGAGGTATCACTGTACTGTGTTTCCCCAAAAATACATCCTACTCAGAAAGTTAGTACTAGCTTGATATTTACATGGGTGCCCAATATAAGCCCTGCCCCCCCGACACTACAAAAAATATGCCCTAATTGAGACTCCACCCACTCCAGGTGCACAGGTAAAAATTAAGCTGGGAGAGGAGGTGGAGCTGCCCTACTATTTATGTTTGGATAGTTGCAGCAAAGCCTTGTACACCTTGGTCCATTTGTTCTGCAGCCGGCAAGGATTTCCTGAAGGCCTCTCCAGCCAATAACAGAGCTTTGGATTGATCTGCAGATCTGTATCAACTAGAGAGGTCTTCAGGAAAGCTTTGCTGGACTAAGAAGTTCTGATAGTGAAAAAGAGATCAGAGGTGACACACGCAAGTGAGGTGAGTCAATGGATGACATCCCTGCTCCCCGAAAATAAGATCTGGTACTTTTTTTAATGGGAAAAATAATAAATAATAATAATTAATAATAATAATAATAATAATAATAATTTATTGGACTTGTATGCTGCCCCTCTCCGAAGACTCGGGGCGGCTCACAACAATAATAAAACAATATAGCAGTGAAACAAATCCAATATTAAAAAACATATATTAAACCCCAGCAATTAAAACCATACAGCACATACATACCAAACATAAAATATAAAAGCCTGGGAGAGGATGTCTTAGTTCCCCCATGCCTGGCGATATAGGTGGGCCTTAAGTAATTTGCGAAAGACAAGGAAGGTGGGGGCTGTTCTAATCTCTGGGGGGAGTTGATTCCAGAGGGCCAGGGCCGCCACAGAGAAGGCTCTTCCCCTGGGGCCTGCCAAACAACATTGTTTGGTCGATGGGACCCGGAGAAGGCCAACTCTGTGGGACCATATTGGCCACTGGGATTCATGCGGTAGAAGGCGGTTCCGGAGGTATTCTGGTCCACTGCCATGTAGGGCTTTAAAGGTCATGACCAACACTTTGAATTGTGACCGGAAACTGATCTGCAGCCAATGTAGGCCACGGAGTGTTGCAGAAATGTGGGTGAATCTAGGGAGCCCCACAATGGCTCTCGTGGCTGCATTCTGCATGATCTGAAGTTTCTGAACACTTTTCAAGGGTAGAGAGCATTGCAGTAATCGAACCTCGAGGTGATGAGGGCATGAGCAACTGTGAGCAATGACTCCCTGTCCAAGTAGGGCCGCAACTGGTGCACCAGGCGAACCTGGGCAAACGCCCTCCTCGCCACAGCCGAAAGATGATGTTCCAATGTTAGCTGTGGATCGAGGAGGATGCCCAAGTTGTGAACCCTCTCTGAGGGGGTCAATAATTCCCCCCCAGGGTAATGGATGGACAGATGGAATTGTCATTGGGAGGCAAAACCCACAGGCACTCCATCTTGTCTGGGTTGAGTTTGAGCTTGTTGACACCCATCCAGACCCCAACAGTCTCTAGGCACCGACACATCACTTCCAGAATATATAAGACAGGGTCTTGTTTCCATGGAAACACGGTATGTACCATATTTTTCGGAGTATATGATGCACCTTTTACCTCCCTAAAAGAGTTTGATAATTTGGGTGCGTCTTATACTCTGAATATAGCTTCTTCCCTTTTTTTGGCACTAACTAGCTGCTAATGATCTTCCAGCTCTTACCTTTCATTGTTTCTCTCTGTGAAGAATGTTTTCCAAGCCGTAAGTCTTTGCAGAGTTATTTCATTGCTCTAAATTTCTTTCCAGCCCTAACCAGGTGTTAATGATGTTCCCAGCTCTTACAACTTGCAAGCTTTTTCATTGTTACTCTCTGTGAAGAAAATTTTCCAAACCCTGTGTTTGTATAGGTTTTTTTTCCATTTTCTACTTGCTCCGAATGTTTCTTTCCAGCCCTAACTAGGTGATAACAATTTTCCCAGCTCTTACTGGCTTAAAAGCTCTTTCATTGTTACTCTCTGCAAAAAATGTTTTCCAAGCCCTAAGATTTTCCAGGGTTTTTTTTCCCATTGGTCTAACTTGCTCCAAATAAGTTTCTTTCCGGCCCTAACCAGGTGCTAAGAATTTTCCCAGCTTTTCCCAGCTTGCAAGCTCTTTCATTGTTACTCTCTGCAAAGAATGTTTTCCAAGCCCTAAGTCTTTTCAGGGTTTTTTCCATTGCTCTATTTGCTCCAAATGTTTCTTTCCAGGTGCTAATTATGTTCCCAATTGTTACTGGCTTGCAAGCTCTTTCATTGTTACTCTCTCCGAATAAAGTATTTTTAAGCCCTAACCAGGAGATAAAATAATGTGCAGGCTAAGGACGCTAGCCAGATGAATACCTAGTAAACAGATTCTTTTCCCTATTTTCCTCCCCAAAACTAAGATGCATCTTATACTCCGAAAAATACAGTATGTGTTTGACATTGCAATCAGCTTTCATCATGTTTGTATGTTTAATCAATGTTGTGCCAAAGATTCTTTTACATTTTTCATTTTTCTCCATCAATTTGTGCTTGATAAGCTATTGTGGCTTTGCTTTATTTTGAAGGAAAAAAATTACAACAAAATTCTCAGGGATAAATAAGGACTTACCTTAATTACAATGTGGTTGAGGGATGTCAATGACCATCTTATTTTTCATTGTATTCAACTCTCTGGAGTTTTAATATCTTGCATGGAGCCTATTTTTCAATTAAATTTCAAGGTAGGCCTGAATGAGAAAATTCTTCCCATGAGCCTTTTTAAAATCAGAAATAATGGGGAGCTAAGAGGGCTGTAGAATGATGAAGAGGTGGGTACCACGAAGAATGAAAGAAAAGAAAGCAATCTTAAGACTCTTAGTTACCATCAACTAAAGCAAGCTAAAAAGTGCTTTGAAGAAAATATTAACATCAACCACGCTGTTTGGTGGGGAGGGGAGGGGTGAAGCAAGCTGTTACAAAGAAATTGCAGAAACAATACAATCAATATCTTTAGGTAATTATAAAAAAAGAATTAACTTCCATAATTTTAAAGTCATAGAAACATATAGAAGACTGACGGCAGAAAAAGGCCTCATGGTCCATCTAGTCTGCCCTTATATGATTTCCTGTATTTTATCTTAGGATGGATATATGTTTAACCCAGGCTGTGAGCCGCCCTGAGTCTATGGGGAGGGGCGGCATACAAATCTAAATAATAATAATAATAATAATAATAATAATAATAATAATAATAACAACAACAACAACAACAACAACAACAACTTGTGCCAAAACTACCATTTACCAGTGGCAAAGAACTGGTGGGATCATAAACCTGAAAAAGTGGTCGAAAATGAGCAAGCAAAACTACTGTGGGACTTCCGACTTCAGACTGACCGAATTCTGAAGCATAACACACCAGACATTGTGATCGTGGAGAAAAAGAAAGTATGGATCATCAACATCGCAATCCCAGGAGACAGCAGAATTGAGGAGAAGCAGCTAGAGAAATTAGTGAAATACAAAGATCTAAAAATCGAGCTGCAACGACTCTGGTATAAGCCAGTGAAAGCGATCCCAGTGGTACTTGGCACGCTGGGCGCAGTACCAAAGGATCTCAGCGGACATTTGAAAACCATCGGAATTGAAAAAATCTCCATCTGTCAATTGCAAAAGGCCGCTTTACTGGGATCGGCAAACATAATTCGTCGCTACATCATGCAGTCCTAGGTGCTTGGGAAGCGCCCGACTGGTGATGAAATACGAAATCCAGCATAGTGATCTCGTTTGCTGTGTTGCACTGACATAATAATAATAATAATAATAATAATAATAATAATAATAATAATAATAATAATAATGTTGAAATTCAGTCACTACGGATTTACCAACCACGTCTGCTGGAAGTTTGTTCCAAGCATCTACTACTCTTTCAGTAAAATAATATTTTCTCACGTTGCTTCTGATCTTTCCCCCAACTAACCTCAGATTGTGCCCCCTTGTTCTTGTGTTCACTTTCCTATTAAAAACACTTCCCTCCTGAACCTTATTTAACCCTTTAACATGTTTAAATGTTTCAATCATGTCCCCCCTTTCCCTTCTGTCCTCCAGACTATACAGATTGAGTTCATGAAGTCTTTCCTGATACGTTTTATGCTTAAGACCTTCCACCATTCTTGTAGCCTGTCTTTGGACCCGTTCAATTTTATCAATATCTTTTTGTAAGTGAGGTCTCCAGAACTGAACACAGTATTCCAAATGTGGTCTCACCAGCACTCTATACAGCGGGATCACAATCTCCCTCTTCCTGCTTGTTATACCTCTAGCTATGCAGCCAAGCATTCTACTTGCTTTCCCTACCGCCTGATCGCACTGTACACCCATTTTGAGACTGTCAGAAATCACTACCCCTAAATCCTTCTCTTCTGAAGTTTTTGTTGACACAGAACTGCCAATACAATACTCAGATTAATCCCCATGTAATGTTCTTTTTCCCAGTTTTCTTTTCCTTTGGGAAATCTAATCCACTTTGGTAGGAGTATCCTATATAGCTGCAAAGTCAAAGTAAATGCATGCAAATTCTTATGTGGTCTTATTTATGTGTTTTTCTTCTGTCTCTAGTTTTATGTAATAAGCCATCTGTCTTAGTGAAAACCTTCTTTTAATGTCAAATCCTCACCCTTGTGGTTCGATGAGATGCGACAAGATCCAGGATGACAAACCTCTCTTGCATAAATGTTACGAATAAAATTTTTGTAAGTGAGGTCTCCAGAACTGAACACAGTATTCCAACAGAATACTGTTGAAACAGAACTGACTTTTCACTTGCTCCAAACAACAACGCCAGATGAAATTCTGCACACTTCCATAAAGTAAAAATAAGTTTAGAAAGTAACAAAATGTGAAGGAATATTTGTGGCATTTAGAATATTAGGCCATGTGAAGTGCCATAAAGTAGCAGTAGAGTAGAGTAGAATGGAATAGAATAGAATACAGTGTTCCCTCGATACATAATTACTGTTAATAAATAATTATTTATTTTATTTTATTTATTTATTTTGTCCAATACAAATTGAAAGTTAAGGAGAATAAAAACGTGTAGTAGTAAATATCAGGGAAGGGATAGAAGAAGAGACATGAGAATAGAATACATCAGTGAAGAGTAGAGGAAGGAGATATGGATGGGAGAAAAGATATATAAAATATAGGAGAGACAATTATGTTTATAAATATCAGGATCACTAAGTGTCTTATTCAATGGTGAGTACCAGTAATAGTGGTGAGTAAATGGTTGTTAAGGGAATGGGAAATGGTAATTTAGGGGTTTAAAGTCTTAAGGGATGGCTTGTGATACTGTCCATAGCCAAAAATGATGTATTTAATTCTGCATCTCTACTTCGCGGAAATTCGACTTTCGCGGGTGGTCTCGGAATGCACCCGCGAAAATCAGGGGAACACTGTAGAATAGAACAGAACAGAATAGAATAGATTGTTTTTATTGACCAAGTGTGATAGGAAAAGCAAGGAATTTGTCTTGGTATACATAAATATGCATTCATAAATATGCATAAAAGAAAAGATACATTTATCAAGAATCATGAGGTACAACACTTAATGATTGTTATAGAGTACAAATAAGCAATTAGGAAACAATCAATATTAATATAATCATAAGGATACAAGCAATAAGTTACAGTCATACAGTCATACAGTCACAAGTGAGTGGAGATGGGTAATAGAAATGTGGAGACTAATAGTAGTAGTAATGCAGCCTTAGTAATAGTTTGACAGTGATGAGGGAATTATTTGTTTAGCAGAGTGGATTATATTGGGGGGGGGACTCTTCTATCTAGCAATAGTACATCACAGTGCTGTACAGCCCTCCCTAAGCGATTTACAGAGTCAGTATATTACCGAAACTTGGAAGGATGGAAGGCTGAGTCAACTTTGAGCCTGGTGGTATTTGAATTGTCAAATTGCAGGCAGCTGGCAGGCAGAAAAAGTACTGCAGTCTAACTTTTGTGCCACTGTGGCTCTTAAGTAGATGTTTATGGTTAAATACAGTGATGGGCCCCTACGGGAACATTCAGGAACGCAGTTCTTATAGCAAAATTTGGAGCTCCACCCCAGAGCACCCAATTTGCACTGAAAGATGTTGAAACAAAATGCATAAGCCACGCCCACAGTGTGGTAGTAAAAATTTTGGTAGCCCATCACTGGTTAAATACCATGAATTTGAATGCCGTTGATGTATAGTAGTGTCTCCTGTCTAAGATACCATGCAAGCAAGCAAGGCTAAATATCACCTTAATTCGTAAAACTTCAACATCTTTACAATCAATCACAATCAGTTTTAAATATTTATCTTCTCTGTATAGTCTTTGATATGAAAGAGGCACTCCTCATTAGTAATAGGTTTATTACTTGCAAACAACATGACATATAGTTTTGATGGTCTCACTATTTCTTAGATCCTAGTAAAGGACCTAAGCAGTAGTGAACCCCTTGCTGAAGAGTTTAGTTGGCAGTCAAAGGCACCTGCTGTTAATCTAAGCCTTCCTGAAAGAATCACAGCAGGTGGCAACTCTTAGCTGACCTTGGCTGAGCCACAAAAGCCCAGCAGGGTCACCTCTTGTTAGCACTCTACTTAGACGAGAGACAACTAAGCAATTACCCCAGTTGTAGCTATCCACAATTTTCTGAGAAGAAGACAGTGGAAAACCAATTTCTATATTGTGAACAAGAAAATGATACCAACATGTTCATGTAGTTGCCAGGAATGATGTTCAGCTCAAAGAGGTCTTTATTTCTGGTACAAAATGAAAACTCTTTAAACTCAGTGAAATGTAGCTATCCTGCCGATGCCAGCATGAAAGTTTTGTGCCAAATTCCATTGTTTTTATTGGAGGAGGAGGAGGAAGAGGGTGCATTGCTTTTCATTGCCTAACTTTGTAGTTCACAGGATGAAGTGCCAAACTTCATCCTGTGCGATGGTTCACATTCTCTGCGCCTACCTCCACAGCATGCTACTATTTTCCCTTACCACATAGTCAAATCTTTCAGGCCTTCAAAACCCATGATTAAAGATGTAATACTGTGTTCAGATTTGAAAATGAAGTTGTCATGTAAGATGCCAGATTGGCAGCATGAGAGATTTGAGTATTTGCATATATCTATGACAAACAACCGTCATACAAGAATTCCCTAAGTTTTGTCAGTGGCATTTCATTCTGTGTTGTTTTGAAAGATTGTTGCAAAGGGAGAGTTTGGCATTAAACCAAATCAATTGCCTCTTTAATCTGCACAAGAGAACGTGGGTTTATAGCAGAAGGGGAAAGGGATCACTAAGTAATCAAATATTGAATTCTATAAAACTATCTTAGAAAATAAATTGCTCAAATAATGAGGCATGCTGGCATTTCTGATACCCTCATTATTTACTTTTGGCTTACTGTAGGAAGCAAGTATGATGTCTAAGTATTCATTCCATGGGACATTTACCAGTTGCCTTGATTCCTATGGATTCATAAACAACTATTAATTAGTTGCATGGAGGCATTTGAACAACCTGGAGACTGTGTAAAACATTTGAATAACTGACGGGTAGGATGAGTTTTCCAAGGTCCAGATTCTTACATGATTTGATCAACTTGTATATATGGTATTGGCGGTAATGGGCAGGCAAAAGTTTTACAGCCACACTGTGGGTGTGGCTTATTTTGTGGGTGTGGCTTAATGGTCATGTGACTGAGTAGCAGTGGCTTGCTGGCCATTTGATCAGGTGGGAGTGGCTTGAACGATCATCATCGTTCAAGTGAACTATTAAATCCTCAACTTACAACCCTACCAGTGTCGTTCTCTGGGGTGACAATTTGCTTCGTGTTTCCCAAACTCTCCTTCCTGGGTCGCCCCCCACTTCAGTCTGGGTAGCTAGGCCAGAAGCATAAATGCTGCCAGTGCTGCTTCCACCCACGCCTTCTGCTTGGAGGGAGGGAGAAGGGGGGTGGCCATGTGAGGCTGGAGGGGAGCCGGGTAGGAGAGAGGGAAGCTCGTCAGAGGCCAGGAAGAAGGAAAGAGGAAAAAAGCAAGGAGCACAGATGCAGAAGCAGCAGGGGGAAAAAGGAGAGCCAAGCCGAGACCAGTAATCCAGGAAGTGACAGCCTCCCATCAGCTGGAGCTGTGCACGCAACTTCATTTCTGCTGGTGGTCATAGCGTTCCATCCTGTCCTGCCTGCTACCCACCCCTGGGTATTGGTAAGAAAACCATTGCAGACACAGGTGGTTCAAAACTTCAGATGTAATTATGAGGAATGACCACCAATATATTTAAAATCCTGTTCCTCAGGATGTATAGGATTTTCACTCCCATAATTTCCTAGTTATGTTGGTTTAGGAATTAAAATGAAAACGGTATAGTATTATCAAAAATATAACAATCTTTTATCTTTTGGATAATCGACTTATCATTTGGAATAAAGTTCCCTTGAGACCAGATGTCTCCAACTTTTTGGCTTTCTGCAAAAACTTTAAATCTAGTTATTCTTCCAAACACCAGGCCAGATGTTCAGAAATCCTGATTTGTATGTTTGTGCGGAGGTGAGAAAGTTGAATTAGATGGAAGTACAAGATGGTATATTAACTTTTGCTGTTATTTTTTATATTGGTATCATTGTTTCAAACTCTGGGTAACCTCCCAGAATTATGCAATGACATGATCAGCCATACACAATTTTAATCAATTAAAAAACCCACCAAAAAACCCTCCACCACCAAATACTTTCTACTTACTAAAGCATGGTACAGTGATCCATGTTAATGTGGTATAATATCAGGATAGGCCTGACATTGTCTGATAATCAAAATGAATCTACCTGGCATGTTGAGGACATTTTTTGTGGTTAAAATAATTTGTAACTGATGAAGCAATTCTTGATATTTTCTCAGAAATAAGAGGCTTTAAACTCAGAATCAGGAAAAGGCATATCTATTATTATTATTATTATTATTATTATTATTATTATTATTAATTAGATTTGTATGCCGCCCCTTTCCGTAGACTCAGGGCGGCTCACAATACAATAAAAACAGTTTATAACAAATCTAATAATTTACAATTTAAAATATTAAAAAAAACCATTATTAAACAGACATACACACAAGCATACCATACATAAATTGTATAGGCCCGGGGGAGATATCTCAGTTCCCCCATGCCTGACGACAAAGGTGGGTTTTAAGGAGTTTGCGAAAGGCGAGAAGGGTAGGGGCAGTTCTAATCTCTGGAGGGAAGCTGGTTCCAGAGAGCCGGGGCTGCCACAGAGAAGGCTCTTCCCCTGGGGCCCGCCAACCGACATTGTTTAGTTGACGGGACCCGGAAAAGGCCCACTCTGTGGGACCTGATCGGTCGCTGGGATTCGTGTGGCAGAAGGCGGTCTCGGAGATATTCTGGTTCGATGCCATGAAGGGCTTTAAAGGTCATAACCAACACTTTGAATTGTGACCGGAAATTGATCGGCAACCAATGCAGACTGCGGAGTGTTGGTGTAACATATCTATGAAAATTGCCCCGTGTCATGATTTGTAGTCAATTTTCCAATGTTTCCAAACTTCTATATGACACTATAGAGTTGTTAAGTCATCAGCTGGAACTGGCATTTCTGGCAGTAAAAGTAGCCAAGACTTAGCAGTCTTGTTAAATGTTTACCAATCACATATCTGATTTGTGTTGAGATAGTAGACATATTGGGACTTCTTCCAAGTGAATACATTATACAAGCAAACTAGCAGATCATAACAAACACTATCAGAGGCTACTTCTGCTGCAACAACACTGTGAGTCACAATCTGTTCCTGTCAAATTGTGGCTGCTTGAGGTTTCTCGTGTAGACAGTTTAAGCGAATGGAGATGCCTGTGTTGAAATGTGCAATAAATAAATATTCATCATGTGAGAATGGAACTCTTCTTCCATGTCAAAATATCCCTCTCTTAAAATTGGAGTAAGACAATAACAAGCTAAAAACACAATATCAACAAATATTGTGATGTTATTTGGGCAAGACTAGGTTATCATTCAGAACATAACCAAACAGATTTATATTTGAAGAGGTGTTTCACCCATGTAAATGTCATAGCCCAGAGAAACATTCTTTGGTGTAGTTCTGGATGAAATGTAGCTTATGGCTGTTGCATCAAACATGGAATTAAAGCTCTTTGTGATGAGTACCAAAGGCTGGTTCATACTTTCAAGTCAATTCTGGCTATTTTAGTCTTTAACCAGTGACGGTATATGGAAGGCTACCCTGTTTCCCCGAAAATAAGTCACCCCCAAAAGTAAGACATAAGTTTCATAGAATTGCCTAATATAAGGCATCCCCTGAAAATAAAACGTAGGAGACGTTTCGTTTCGCAGCATTCCAAAACAGAACATATATAACATATATTTGAAGAAAGTATAATTGTTGTACATGGAAATAATGGTGCGGTAGTAGTAAGAAATTCTTGATAAGAGTCACAGTTTGTCTGGTTATGCTGGTTTGTGATGACAACTACTGTACAGTATATAATAAATGTTCATTTTTTTTGTTCGGCAATAAATGTGAATTCTTCTTCATTGAAAAAAAATAAAACATCCCCTGAAAATAAGACGTAGCGCATCTTTGGGAGCAAAAATTAATATAAGACACTGTCTTATTTTTGAGGAAACAGGGTATGTGGTATGACCAGCTATAAATCCTTCTATTCTCCACCTTCCAGTCAGAGCTAAAGAATCCTCTTAGATGAGAAGTGAAACATCTTCAAAGAAAAGCAAGGAAGTCCAATTGTCTCCTGAAAAAACACCTTTGGGTCAACCATGACCTGGATGACTGAGAATCTCCATAGATATGTTGGTCTCTCATTTTATAACTACAGTGGTACCTCTACTTAAGAACTTAATTTTGCCCATATTTTAGTGGTTTTGTTATCTTTTGTTCCCTTAATATCCCTTGTCATCTCGTCCATTTCTGCACATCTGTATACTTTTTTGATAATTTGATCTTCTGAGGGTATATTTTGGTTTTTCCAGTTCTGGGCATAGACTATTCTAGTTGCGATAAATATGTGTGTCACTAAATATAATATTTGTCTAGAATAATTTTTATTCCAGATCCCAAGTAAGAAGCCTTCTGGGGGTAAATTCTATTTCTGTCTCTGTGATTTCTGTCAACCACCTATATATAGTCCTCCATAACACTTTAGCTTTAGGACACATCCACCACATGTGGTAAAAAGAGCCGACATGTTTACTCCATTTCCAATGTAAATCTTGGGAATATTTTAGCAATTCTTGGTATTTTATACCATCTATAAAATAATTTGTAAAAAATTTCTTTATAGGCTACAGATAATGTTATTTTGCTCATTATATTCCATGTTTTCTCCCATTCTGCTAGATGGATATTCCGGACTCGGGTTCTTAAGTAGAAAATGGTTCTTAAGAAGAGGCAAAAAAATATTGAACACCAGGGTCTTATCTAGAAAAGTTCTTAAGTAGAGGGGTTCTTAAGTACAGTAGTACCTCTAGATACGAGCTGCTCCACATGCGAGTATTCCAAGTTACAAGCCACGACGGGAGCGAAATTTCTGTTCCACACCCGAACTCAAATTCGGGATACAAGCCGAGCTTCTACTAGGTGGTGCAAGAATCCTTGCTTCTGGTTATCTCTGCAGGGAAAAACAAAGTCTAAAGCCATTTGTTCCAGATACAGAGCTCCGTTCTGGAATGAATTAAACTCGTATCTAGAGGTACTACTGTATACTAAAAGCATGGGGAATTAGTGATCTTCAACGTGTTACTGAACTGCTTCTCCCAACATCCATATGCCGTCTGGATCACAGTCATCACATGCAAGTACTTCTGTTTGTCAGTCAGTCTGAATCTCTTACCATTTACTATTAAATAGAAGGAAAATGTCACCTGGTAATTTTCCTTTAATCCATGCATAAATTTATATACCTCTGTTTACCATTTGCTAAGGTAAAGAGCCCATATTTATTATTTCATCCTCCAGGAATGTCTGCAGTATATGGTAAAGAAAGTTGATAGCCACTACGATGCAATTGAAGCTCCAGCTGATTTTTATGTACGTCTTAAGCATAACAGCCAAGTGGAGCTACAATTATACTATCAAAGCTGCCACCTTAACATTTTTCATCACACCATGAAAATTTATTTATTTATTATTTATTTATTTATTTATTATTTGGATTTGTATGCCGCCCCTCTCCGAAGACTCGGGGCGGCTCACAACAAGTGGAACAAATCATAAATAATCTGACTAAATTTAAAATATTTGAAGATTTAAATGCCCTGCCTATGTTCTTCTGGTGGAACATTCAAAATACAAACTTGTTAAAATGCATTGTATAATTGGGCACCCAGTTTTGTGTAGTAGATAAGGCAACCTGGAGTTCACAAGCGCTAGTTCTACCTTAGGCATGAAGCCAGGCAGGTGACCTTGAACTTGCCATCCTCTTTCTGTTGACTAAGAAGAAAGCAATGGTGAACCACTTCCAAAAAAAACCTTGCCAAGAAAATTGCAGGGATTAGGCCAGACAGTCACCAGGACTCAAAACTTGAAAAGAAATCAGCTGCGCACACAATTCCCCATACAGTAGAACATCTAATGCACAAATTTGTATTTTTCACTACAGTCTCATTCTGTTTGCCTCCATTCCAGTCACACATAATGGTGAACCAAAATGTTTCAATCATGTTTTGAACCAATCATAGTACAGTAATAATGCAAGGATGGGTGACCTCATCACCATTTAAATGTTTAAACCATGGTTTGAACAAATCATACTGTAGTAATACTAAAATATAATGCAAGGATGTGATAAACTAGGCTTATGGCTGAGGCAAAATTGCCTCAATTTGTGTAAATGATGTAATTTACATAAATTATCTAATGGCTTTGCCGTGGGTAATGTAAACTCCAAATTAATGACAGTAAGGAATAACAGACACCTGTCTCCCAGCTGTTCCATTAAAATATTTCACTTAAATATGTGTTCTGCAAATGACACCACCTTTCTGGACATCTCCAGCTGCAGATCATTTAGAAAAAATGAGAAAATAAACTTTTGACTCAAGTCCTTACAAAGTTAATCTCTCTTTTCATGCTTGGCGACATTCTCAGGAAAAAAATATTTAAAAGTTAGTGGTAATCCATCTTTCTATTATTTTTTAACCTTGATAATTTTATTTATTTGTAATTTTATTATAATAGTGGGTATAATTTTCTGGAGCTTCTAAGATCTGTTTTTAAAATTGCCAATATTACATTTGAGAGTTCTTCAACAATTGTCAGAGGGATAATATATGGATTTGGATATTTCTTTCATCTCAATTTACTAAAATTTAGATCGTTTAGTCACAGCTGGTTTTCACTTTTTATACACTGAAGGCTGGTAAGACCTTTTATTCTAGAATTTGGGAAAAGTGCATCAGGTTTAAATAATATCAAATTTCACCTGGAAGTAAAATATACAAACTGAAGAAATCTTATTATCTGTATGAGAATTTGAATTATGGGGTCTGAATGGTATTTTGTAAAAAGTGGCATAGAAATCTAAAAAGAAAAAAAATACAAAAAATGTTCCTTGCAAATCCCACATCATATTTATTATTGCTGTCTGTTATTAATGTGGATGGTGCATTTCCATGCATATACGTTCTATAGGCAGAAGTCAAACAATCAGTAAATTACAGTAGGGAAGAAAACATGGTGAGTTGATATTCCTGGTTTTAAAATATTACAAATTAGTACACCCTCATTTGGTGGAGGGGTGAATGCTTGTTGTTTGGTGGCAGGAGCACAATTCACTGTGTTCTAAATAGTGTACCAAAGATGCTTTTTCTAGGAGGCAGCTGGACTTTCTTGTTTCTTGTTACGAAGACGTTTTTGCTTCTCATCCAAGAAGCTTCTTCAGCTCTGACAGGTTGGAAGCATTTATATTCCTTGCTCACAGCTAATTATCGGCATCCTTTTAGAGGGTTGTCGAAGCACTTGGAGGTAAATCCTTCCATTCTCCACTGTTCTTTGGGACAACTATGACCTGGATGACTGAGAATCTCTACAGACTCTAAATAGTGCAGATGCTGCAATCTTTATAGCTCTACTCTTTTCATTTGGATAAGTCTTGCAAAAGAATATTCTGCAAAAATCTTGCTTGGAAAAGAATCACTTTCAGTTTTAGACATCTGCCAAAGAGGCTCACAGGGACAGATTAATGATAGTGTAACAGCTAGCATTTATCCCACCATGCTTCCACCGGGAGCAACATATCTGAATTGTTCCCAGCAGATGTTGACTTTCTTTTTTTATATAATTACTACATCAAACAACTCCAAGCCTGTTCTATTCTGAATGAGAATGGATTCGTATCCAGGATCATATCTGTTTCTCTGAGATTCGGGTAACCAAAAAGGGGAGTGAATGAGTAAAGCACGAGAACAAGAAAAAGTTGCATTTCTTAAAAATTTGGAAATTTATAATTGGTTGGTTGATTTTAATACACTGGCTTTTTAGCTTGTAGTTTTTAACTAATTAGATTTGTTTTCTACGCACTGTTTTATATTGTATCTTGTGAGTCGCCCCGAGTCTTCAGAGAAGGGCGGCATTCTAATCTAATCTAATCTAGTCTAGTCTAGTCTAGTCTAGTCTAGTCTAGTCTAGTCTAGTCTAATCTAATCTAATCCAATCCAATCCAATCCAATCTAATCTATAAATAAACTAGTAAAGAGGAGGATGGAGAGGAAAGTAATGAACTTCAGTGACAATTTTTGAAATTGAATTACTAGTTGACCCGCATAATGCTAACCTACTTGTTTAAACTATTCTTCAACATCTCCTTTGTGTCTATATCAGAAGTGGGTGCTTCTGGTTCAAACCGGTTCTTTAGAACCAGTACCAGAAATTTGGTGCCACTCACTGAACTGGCAGCGATGACTGGCACATGCTCCTGAACCGGTCCTCTGGTCACCACGATTTGCCAAAAAAACCCCTCCTCTCTGCACATGTGCAAAGGCTTCTGCACATGTGCAGAGAGTCATTTCCAGGAAGTAGCAATGCAAACTGGTAGGGAAGGTAAGTAGAACCCACCCCTGGTCTATATCTGTGCTGCAAATATGTAGATAAACAAAAGATGATAGCAGTGAGATACAAATTTCTTTCTTTCTTTTAGATACTTAATTTATTTATTAATCAGATTTGTATGCCGCCCCTCTCCGTAGACTCGGGGCGGCTAACAACAATAATAATACAATGTAAACAAATCTAATACTTAAGTTAATTTTTTTAAAAAAACCAATTTAAGAAACCAATCATACATACTGACATACCATGCATAAATTTTATAAGCCTAGAGGGAAGGGAAAGTCTCAATTCCCCCATGCCTGACGACAGAGGTGGGTTTTAAGGAGCTTACGAAAGGCAAGGACGGTGGGGGCAACTCTGATATCTGGGGGGAGTTGGTTCCCAAGGGTCAGGGCCGCCACAGAGAAGGCTCTCCCCCTGGGTCCCGTCAAATGACATTGTTTGGTTGACGGGACCTGGAGAAGGCCAACTCTGTGAGACCTAACTGGTCGCTGGGATTCGTGCGGCAGCAGGCGGTCCCGAAGGGCTTTATAGGTCATAACCAACACTTTGAATTGTGACCGGAAACTGATCGGCAACCAATGCAGACTGCGGAGTTTTGGTGTAACATGGGCATATTTAGGAAAGCCCATGATAGCTCTCGCAGCTGCATTCTGCACGATCTGAAGTTTCCGAACACTTTTCAAAGGTAGCCCCATGTAGAGAGCATTACAGTAGTCGATGCCCACTTCCCAGATTGTTTCAGTCAAAGCCTAGCAGTCTTGTTAATTAAAAGGGTGGGACCCCAATTAAGTCTTTATTTTATTGACCTTGGTAGGCAACAACAGCAACAAAGTATGGACAATTCCCTGGACAGAAAAGATATTCTGCTAACTCATCTAAACTAAATATTACTGGAATCGTTGAAATCCTTGTCTCTTTCCTTGTTTCAGTATACTGTCTGAACAATTTGTATGCACAAATGAAACGTCCATGTGTTCTCAAGTAGAACAGATTATGGCTGCAGACCAGCATATGCAAGCTAACTCAAAAATTTAAGACATTAACTCAGCAGCTTTTTTTCCTGATTATTATTAATGTAATTTGCATACCATTTTCCCCTAGAAATGTGCCTAAAGCAATTCTTTGCACCACAAGAATGTGTATCAGTACATAGTCAGTCTGCTATAAACTCATTTCAAAGTAAATATATATATAATAAAACAAATAAGCCCTGCTGGCAAATATTTTACATTATTAAATATAAACAATATGGGCATTTGAAACTACAATTTTTCAATTAAAACAATCATTTTCCAAACATGTAAATTCTAAAAACACACATTAATATTTTCCAGTGAAGCTAGGCTTTGATATATAACCAGCAGCGAAAGTCCTTAAAGAGGCCAATTTCTAGAACTGACAACTAGAATTCTGATAAACTTTTTAGCAGATTTCATAGTCCTCTTCTCTCGATCCTCAGTGAAGAAGTTTAAGCCTGGCAGAAGACTCAGAATAACTTTATTGTCACTTTGAATATACACTCATAGACATACATGCCAATGAAATTCCTTTGCACACAAAGGTTTGTTAGCACATTGGAGAGCTCATTGTGGAACACTTGAATCTCAAGTTCAGTTTAAATGAGGAACTGCATCCCAGTCTACCCAGTGTAAAAAGGAAACATACCAGCAGTTTGGGAAGTGGTGTCAAGCTGACTATTCCTACTCAGTGAGCCATGCCCATCCAGTCATCCCCCTAAGGTCAACCACAGTCCAGATGCGGTCCTCAATGTAATTAACTTTGACACCCCTGACCTCCATATTCTACTCCTTAGTTCATTTCTTAAAATTCAAGTAACCAAAGAGACTGTGTTTTTTTATTCTGATTCCCTGAGCTCTGGATATTTCTGTTGTTTATGGTTCATTGACATAGTTACTACTGAATTACATGTTTTCCTGTGATGTAGTAGGAATGAAAACCAACTTATCGGGTGAAGTTAGAAACTTACGGGGTTGCCGTTCTTGAAATCCACCCACCTGGGAATGCTAATAGCCATAAAGCCCCAAACTCATAAAATACTACCATCATAACTGTCAAGTGTAAAATCAAGCAGGAGTTTAATAATGTCACTTATGAGTCTGGGAAGTAATTGCTGGTTATATCCTCTATATATCCTCTATATCCTTAACTGCTTTTTCTTGTGAGTGTCTGCTTTATCACAACTATAAAGGGCATGGAAAGATTGCTGTGACATATAACTTTGGACACAATAGGAAGTCATTTCACTTTGAATTTTTTTAGGGACTTTTTTTAGTAGACATCGTATAGTACTAAATCCAGGGAGCAACATACGCAGAAAAACAAACAGCATTAATCATTTGAAAGGTTATTTTAACTGGTTGTTATTATACTGAGGATTCATTAACTAGCCTGTTATTTATTTCCTTTTGTTAGACAAGCAAAGAAAGGAAAGCATATTTACGTGTGTGTATGTGTGTTTGTATTTCTTATGTAGGTTAAGAAATCTTTTACAAATGTTTAATTCCCTGAGAATATATTGTGGGTGGGGATGTTTGTCTGCTATGCTTACACATTCCACTTTTTTCTTGAATTAGAATTCTTTACCTGGAGTTCCTGAAATTGTAAATGAAGTATCCATATGAGATAGACTAATATTTCCTGAGATCTGTGAGCAAATCAGTTCTGTATTTTGGGTTTCCCATTCCAACTTGCACTATGTTAACAAAACATTTCCTGGTGGCTTCCACGGGACCAGTAGAATATGCAAAATCAGCCTTGAAATAGAATTTATGACTATTGGGCAGTCAAGCGTGTGTTATAATTAGGTTATTTCCCAGCTCTGGAAAGAAATTGGCCATTGGCAAGAAACCACAATATCAGGAGAGAAATGCCAAGAAGCTTGCCAAGGGAAGTGCTGTTGGTTATTGACCCATAAGCACAGAAGTTAGATGTTAGCCTGCCATCTGGAGTATTTGCAAGATTATATTAGATTTACATATCAAAGAGTAAAAAATGATTTAATCCTATTCATTCCTTTAACAAGATTAGATTTCTTATCTCCACCAACACAATAAACCATGTTCCTATTTAAGGTTGGTGGTATCTATATTTTGTACTGATTTGCATTTAGCAGAGTTAGTCTTGGAGGTCTTCGAGTATAAAACCCTGCTCAAGCAGGAATCCCTATACCATTCTTGTATGTTTTTTATATAATGGGTTTTTAGATATTTTTTCTTTTAAATATTAGATTTATTTATTTATTCATTCATTCATTCATTTATTTATTTATTAAATTTGTATGCCGCCCCTCTCCGCAGACTCGGGGCGGCTCACAACAGCAACAGGAAAACAGTGTAAAATACAAATTCAATAATTAGAAAGCTAAAAACCCATAATTTTTAAAAAACCATTCACGCAACATACCATACATAATTTGTATAGGCCTGGGGAAGATATTTCAATTCCCCCATGCCTGACGACAGAGGTGGGTCTTAAGGAGTTTGCGAAAGGCAAGGAGGGTGGGGGCTGTTCTAATCTCAGGGGGGAGCTGGTTCCAGAGGGTCGGGGCCGCCACAGAGAAGGCTCTTCCCCTGGGGCCCGCCAGACGACATTGTTTGGTCGACGGGACCCGGAGAAGGCCAACTCTGTGGGACCTAATCGGTCGCTGGGATTCATTTACTATACACTGTTTATTATTGTTGTGAGCCGCCCCGAGTCTGCGGAGAGGGGCGGCATACAAATCTAATAAATTATTATTATTATTATTATTATTATTATTATTATTATTATTATTATTATTTCTCTCTCTCTCTCTCTCTCTCTCTCTCACACACACACACATACACATCCATCATGGTCTGTCTGTCTGTCTGTCTGTCTGTCTGTCTGTCTGTCTGTCTGTCTATCTATCTATCTATCTATCTATCTATCTATCTATCTATCTATCTATCTATCTATCTATATTTATCAAATGGAATACATGCAGTAAGTTTGTTAATATTCCACCTGCTTTTTCTTTAAAGAATTCAAGTGAAAGTAGAGAATATATTAGAGTTTTAATGCGTCTGAATGTTCCATATTTGGCTTGTTTCAGACCATCAGTTTAACAAACTTTCTGGCAGTGAGTGAAATCTGCCAAATGCTGCTACAAATGAGAGTCTATAATTTTTGTCAGACTTTTCTCCCCCATGCTGTTTTGGAATTTGCATGGCTTACCCTCTCAATTGCTAAAATGATATGCAATTCCGCAGAGTATTTTCCCCTTAATGGTACACTGCTATAACTAACTAAATGTGCTGTTAAACATTGTTGTAAAGATTTTATCATTTGCAGCAATCCATTGTTTATAGCAAAATGCTCCTGCAGAGCAGTGCATGCCTAGTTTTATTTTGATGAGCCGGGTGATGCAGCTGGTAGAGTGCTGCACTGCAGGCCACTGAAGCTGACTTGTAGATCTGAAGGTCAGCGGTTCAAATCTCATCACTGGCTCAAGGTTGACTCAGCCTTCCATCCTTCCGAGGTGGGTAAAATGAGGACCCGGATTGTGGGGGCAATAGGCTGGCTCTGTTAAAAAGTGCTATTGCTAACATGTTGTAAGCCGCCCTGAGTCTAAGGAGAAGGGAGGCATAAAAATTGAATAAATAAATAAATAAATAAAATTTTTAAGCCTAAGGTTTCACCTGTAAGCTACAGTGGTACCTCTACTTACAAACTTAATTCGTTCCATGACCAGGTTCTTAAGTAGAAAAGTTTGTAAGAAGAAGCAATTTTTCCCATAGGAATCAATGTAAAAGCAAATAATACATGTGATTGGGGAAACCACAGGGAGGGTGGAGGCCCTGTTTCCTCCCAGGAGATTCCTAGAGAGGCCCTATGGAGGATTCTCCCCACCTTTTCCAGCCCTCTTTCCTCCCAGGAGATTCCTAGAGAGGCTCCACAAGGGCTTCTCTCCGCTTTTTCTGGCCCTGTTTCTCCCAGGAGATTCCTAGAGAGCCCCCACAGAGGCTTCTCCCTGCCTTTTCCAGTTACAGTTTCAGAGACTTGGGTTTGTAAGTGGAAAATGGTACTTGAGAAGAGGCAAAAAAATCTTGAACACCTGGTTCTTGTCTAGAAAAGTTCATAAGTAGAGGCGTTCTTAGGTAGAGGTACTACTGTACTTATATTTCATTTTGCAGCCTTATTTAATTTCTGATGCCAATTTGTAGTTCAGATACCATCTTGGTATATTCATGTAATTCTTAATATCTATTATTGCATGCCACTACTTTCAGGTGGTAGACATTTAGGGATGAACCTCTATAAAGCTCTGTGAAATGTACTAGATTTCCACTTACTGGTTGTTGACTATATCTCTGGTCTATTTGATGGAGGTTGTAGTGATATACGTGCAGTGTAGGGCTACCAAAATTTTTACTACCACACTGTGGGCGTGGCTTATGCATTTTCTTTCAACATCTTTCAGTGCAAATTGGGTGCTCTGGGGTGGAGCTCCATTTTTGCTACCCCATTGCACTTTCCCCTGTCCGGGCAGTAGCCCACCCCTGTATACATGGTTCTCCCACATTGATCTGTATCAGGGGTGAGTTGCTCTTACCTCTTCCTTCCAGTGCACATCATGAAATTTCATCTATTTTGCATCATTGGCGGGCCACTCCTGGAGTGGCGCACCAGACCGCACCGGTAAGAACCCACCTTTGCCCTGTATGTGTATATAGAGCTGAAGAGATTGGATACTGTAGCCTAGAGGATAATTCTCTGCCTTACAACGCAAAGGTTGCAGCTTCAAGTCCCAGTGGGTATGGCTAGCTGATGAGGCCAAAATAAGGCCGAAATAGATCTATCCTAGTCTCCCTTAATTTTCAAATTCAGCAAAAAAAATCTCTCTCTCTCTCTCTCTCTCTCTCTCACACACACACACACACACACACACATATATATATATATATATATGACGGTCTTGGTATATTCGGGTTTCTTCTCGTGTAGGATTTAGAAATTTCTTGCCTGCTGTGTAGAAACTTCCTGGTGAGTCAGTGGGGTAACACCTGGGGTCGTTGATTTAACTGAGGTACTGTCAAAATTAATTTCTAAAACAGAACACTACAGCAAAAGAATAATCATGGAAGCCATTGAGATAGAAAAACATCCCCAAAATATGAACAAGCGGGATGATACCTCCCGCCTACCAGACATCTGGAAACCAGCCCTCATTAACAAACATATCCCAGGCATAGAAACTGAAACCAGACTCAGAACACACATTGCAAAACAACCAAGTAGCCTGCAAGCTCCAACTACTCAGGATATCACCCCTAATCCATAATCATTAACTAATCAGCATACCTTGGTTAAATCAATGACCCCAGGTGTTACCCCACTGACTCACCAGGAAGTTTCTACACAGCAGGCAATTGCTGAGCCATCAAACCACACCCACCCACCAGTATTTATACAAGGAAGGCAGCTCAGGTTTCGCTGTGTTCGCCCTAGAACAAGGACAGAAGCACCAGCCTGAAGATGCCGAGTGGGACCTCATCGAAACATCGCCAGAAATTTCTAAATCCTATACTGGAAGAAACCCAAATATACCAAGACCATCATACCTGTACCCGTGAAAACCTACGTGGCACAGTGGCTAAAGTGCAGTATTGCAGATAAATTCTGCCCCCTAGCCTGGAGTTTGATTCTAATGGAACTCAAGGTTGGCTCAGCCTTCTGTCTTTCCAAGGTTAGTAAAATAAGGGCAAATAATTCTCTGCATTGTACACTGCACAGAGAGTGCTGCAAAATGCTATGGGTGGTATATAAGCTTAAATAACATAGCTATTGTTATTGCCATTGGTATTATGCTGATGGTTTTGAAGAAAAGATTGTATATAAAACTTATAAAGAAGTAATTTGATTCAAAGATTTGAGTCGATATTAACATGATTTGCCACCCTACCAATAGAATAGAATAGTTCATTAATTGATTAATCTTGGGATTGTCAATAAGATAAAAGAGAAATAAAATATACAATCCGATTCCAGGATAAAAGAGATCAAAGGTAAACAGAGTGATAACATCAAGGAGTTAGCAATCAGAAAAGTGAATCTGTTTGCTAATGTTTTAGCCTTAGATAATGTTTGACTTCTTTTACTGTTTTGTATCTATTTATTGTATTCATACTGTTGTTGTAAGCCACCCTTAGTCCTTTAGGATTGGGCTACATAGAAGTCAGATAGATAGATAGATAGATAGATAGATAGATAGATAGATAGATAGATAGATAGATAGATAGATAGATAGATAGATAGATCTCTTTTGCAAGGTACCACAACTTGTTTGATGTATCAGGTTGTTTGCTCAACTGCCTTAATTAAAAACTTTACAATTCTGCTTACAATACATACACAAGGGCACAGGAAGAAATAAGATAATCTGTAATTCGACTCCCAGTTGGCTGTTCTTTCCAATAGGATGATACGTATCTAAGCCTTAATGGGGCAAGTAATTGACATCTGAAGAAAACGTGAAAAATATTTTCAATAACTGGCGTACTACATATGCAAGTCCTCTCATGACATGGTGGCTGATGGTAACACCCCTATTTGGCCAGGGAAAAACAATAATTCAAATTTTGCTCTAGACTAGGCTCTTTTTAAAACTTACGACAAAGCCATCAACAGGCATTTTTCATACTGAAAAAAAAATGGTTTTATTCTAAGACAATCAACTTAAAGATTTTATTTATTTATTTATTTGTCTGTCTGTCTATCTATCTATCTATCTATCTATCTATCATCTATCTATCTATCTATCTATCTATCTATCTATCTATCTATCTATCTATCTATCTATCTATTTATTAGATTTGTATGCCGCCCCTCTTCGTAGACTTTTTAGTCAATAACTCCATTCTAAGGTAATGACTTTTGTTACTTCGACAAACTCTTATCAGAGTGCTTAAGGTGCTTTTGTTGCTGTGGGGTGGCTGTTGTTTATATCTCAGTCTTCTGTTAGACCTTGTTTAAACAAGATCTTTTAGAGGAGCAGAGAGAGAAAAAGTAGCTAACATTTATTTCCCTCTTCCTCTCTCTTCCCTTGAAAATCATTATGATGCATTAGTTAAAGTTCTGGTCTAGACACAGAATTCCTCCCTTAGGCCTGGAAACTGGCTGGATATTTTTTAGCCAATCGTTCTCTTTTAGCCTTAGACCTAGAAAGATGGAAAATATCTATAAAGCAATCTGAATTTAACTGTGGTTGATTAGACTTTCACTCTGCAATGAATTTATCCAGGTTACTAATCTGTGGAGTGTGTGTGATATTCATTTTCTCATTTGTACTATAGTGACTATTAAGCTGCTTACTCAATTTGTCTGAAATTCTTCCGCTTTTTCAGTCCTTATTTATTTATTATTTTATTTTATTTATTAGATTTGTATGCCGCCCCTCTCCGTGGACTCGGGGCGGCTAACAACAGTGATAAAAACAGCATGTAACAATCCAATACTAAAACAACTAAAAAACCCTTATTTATCAAATCAAACATACACACAAACATACCATGCATAAATTGTAGAGGCCTAGGGGGAAAGAATATCTCAGTTCCCCCATGCCTGATGGCAGAGATGAGTTTTAAGGAGCTTATGAAAGGCGAGGAGGGTGGGGGCAATTCTAATCTCTGGGGGGAGTTGGTTCCAGAGGGCCGGGGCTGCCACAGAGAAGGCTCTTCCCCTAGGTCCCGCCTTATTTTGCTCATCAGCTTTCCCAGCTCCCAAAAAGGAAGGGGGGGTTATGTTTACATTAAAAAAACTTGAATAAATGTTTTTATTCAGATTCTTTTTTCTGCTTTTGTCTCAAGTCTTCTTTTGTACCAAGAGTCTGCATTTTCATTGTGAAAAGGGGCATCTAAAACAGCGTGTTCATTTTTAGACCGTTGCGTGGGATTCCTTACTATGTCTCTACTCGTTATAGGATAACATCAATGTTCTGCCGGGCTCTCTGGTAGGAGCCTCCCAAAAATTCAAGGGTACAAATTTCAGACACACACACGTTTGAAAATTCAAAACAATGTTCTTTATCACAAAATTCAAAATAAACTAAGCACTCTTTTTGTATTGCAAAGAGCACTCGTCCCAAAACAACCAGATAGTCTGTACAATTTCCCTTAAGCAGTCATTAAGTAGTTAGCTAGCAGCTGTGAAGAAACTTCACACCCCTTCTTCTTCCAAGGAAGTGAGACACACACACACACACGTTGCTCTGCTTTGGTTTCAATGGCGCGAAAAATCAACAAAGTCCAGAAAACAGCAACACACGATTCCTGAAGAACTGCGATCAGATACTCTTTCACAACGGCCAAACCCACACACTGCTATTTATAGCAGCAGCCCTAATTACTGGAGCCCCACTGAACCACAGGTGGCCTCATTTTCTCTTGTAATAATCCTTCAGTTGTTGTCTCCTATGCATCACTCTATGCATGCGTGGATGTATCATTAATTCTTGTTCGGAATCCAAGGATGATACAGATGATTGATCTCCTCCTGGGCTGTCTGCCAAACTCCCCTCTTCCCTGTCACTCACGCTTCCTTGGTCAGAGGAGGCTTCATCGGCAGATTCCATCGGGAGCAAAACAGGCCTGTGGCATGTGGATGTCTCCCCCACATCCACCTGCACATTCCTTGGGGCAGGAGCTGGGCCAGAGCTAACCACAACAATCAATAACATACACCTCTCATAAAAGCAGCACATATCGTGTTTCTCTGAAAATAAAACACTGTCTGATATTAATTTTTGCTCCAAAAGTTGTGCTACGTCTTATTTTCGGGGGGTGCCTTATATTTCTCAAATAAGACAAATTCACAGGCAGAAAAGCTGATACCTCCAAAGAAAGTGAACCGTACGGTACACTGATTACGGTACGGTACCTGTCAGTATGGCACCCACACACACAAACGATGGCACTTATATGGTACAACAGTATACTCCCGCTATTGCAGTTTCCAGCCACCAGAAGAACTACAGTCTACGCACTGTAGTGGAGACTGTAATGGCGGTGAGACAGCAGCAGGTTGTGTCTGCTGTACTGGACGGCACAAATTGATGGAAGGAGCCAGCAGGGGACGCCACATTATTACGGTACCGCTATGAACAGCTTTGAATGGTACCGTATGTTTTTCCACTGTACCGTATGTAAACTTGACTACGCCTTATTTTCGGTGGGTGCCTTATATTAGCAAATTCTGCAAAACCTCTGACATGCCTTACTTTTGGGGTACGTCTTATTTTCAGGGAAACAGGGTAGTGCAACATTCCTAGAGCAGATTGATCTAGTTAATGATGCACGCTCAGAATAGCAAATGGTCAGAAGTTGGATAACTTTTCAAACTTTAGTAAGAGCTGATTTTTTAAAGCATATTTGGACGATTTTATTTTGAAGCTGAAAGAGTATGATTGGTTCAACAGAGCTTCTCTAAAGACTCTTTGCTGGATACTTTAGAAGCTGATTTTTTTTTCCTTCCTCCTTACCTGATCTGCTGTTGTGGTTAGCTCTGGTCCAGCTCCTGCCCCAAGGAATGTGCAGGTGGATGTGGGGGAGACATCCACATGCCGCAGGCCTGTTTTGCTCCCGATGGAATCTGCCGATGAAGCCTCCTCTGACCAAGGCAGCATGAGTGACAGGGAGGAGGGGAGTTTGGCAGACAGCCCAGGAGGAGATCAATCATCTGTATCATTTTTGGATTCAGAACAAGAATTAATGACACATCCATGCATGTAGAGTGATGTATAGGAGACAACAACTAAAGGATTATTACAAGAAAAAATGAGGCCACCTGTGGTTGGGTGGGGCTCCAGTAATTAGGGCTGCTTCTATAAATAGCAGTGTATGGGTTTGGCCATTGTGAAAGAATATCTGATCTCAGTTCGCCAGGAATCCTGGGTTCCTGGTTTCTGGACTTTGCTTGTTGATTTTTCACACCTTTGAAAACAAAGCAGAGCAACGTGTGTGTGTGTGTGTGTGTCACTTTGTTGGAAGAAGAAGGGGTGTGAAGTTTCTTCACAGCTGCTAGCTAAGTACTTAATGACTGCTTAAGGTTAATTGTACAGACTACCCGGTTGTTTTGGGGACTAGTGCTCTCTGCAATACAAAAAGAGTGCTTAGTTTATTTTGACTTTTGGGATAAAGAACATTGTTTTGAATTTTCAAACGTGTGTGTGTCTGAAATTTGCACCCTTGAATTTTCGGGAGGCTCCTACCACAGAGCCCGGCAGAACATCTGCCTACAGAGTATGTGTTAAATTTTTATATCAGTAAACACTTTGAATCTAACTACCTGATATTTTCCATTGTTAGAGTTATGTATTGAATATATATAGTTGTGTTAAGTCCTGCTAAAGTGAAACTAACCTTTTGATGACCCTAACTCTTAACTCTAACTGCTTTGGAGGGAAATTTGGACCATTCCTATTTGGGTGGGCTTTTTCAAGTATGGTTAAGGCCCTGTGGGTATAAATTATAGGGAATTGCCTTCAGTTTCTCAGTTCCAGTTTTGAGCCAATAAATGCTGTTGTAGCTATGCTGGTTTGCTTCTTGTCTACCGAAACCCATTATACAATAGTTAGCTTTAAAAAAAAAAGAGCCCAGTAGCATCCTGGCTACTTTTATCCTGTTTTGCCAATAAAGAAATGAAGCAGCTAAAGGTGCTTCAATGCTTCCCCATTATGGTGGGTATCTGAATTGTTTTCCAGATGAAATTTCAAATAAGAGGGAATTGAGTATTCTTGCTTTCAAATCTTGAGTCTCAAAATCAATTTTGATCCTTCTGTGAATGAATCTTGAATCCAAATCAGATCTAAGCTGTTTTGTTTCTATTATGTCATCTGGAGATTTACTTGCCAAATGGCAGCATTTGGCTGCAATAAACTTTTTAAAATTTCTTTGTTTGACTTGGGAGTCAAATTTACCAGCTTGCCAGTGCGTGCGTGTGAACTGCATTCTGAATATTTTTTATAATTTAAAATATCCAGGAATAGTTAAACCATTCCATTCTGCAAAATGCATATTTCAAATGACAATTTTTGAAAAATTGTCTCCAGACGCCATTAAAAACTTGATTCATTGCATGTATTTCCTGCTACGTATCAGATGTTTGTTCATCAAATGTAAAACAGCAGAGTCAATATATGAGATATGTTAATTCACAGAACTGTGTTCCCTATAGCTCCTTGCTCAAAAGTGAATGGCTTAACAGTATTACGTTATAGCAGTAGTTGATTATATGCAATATATATGACATCCATATTTTCTAAATTAATACATGCTTTTTATCTGATATGTTGCCTGTTTCAGATATTGAATAAGTGTGCTTATTCATATTTTTAATTCTCTGCTAGTGGTTTTAAGCAAGGAATGAACCCAAACATTCTATAGCATCGGAGTTCTTTATTAACCAAAGTTTGCTATCTTCTTATTATTAGGGATAATAGATATGAAATTAAAGAAAAAAGAATACTATATAATTCAACATATTATAACAGATATAATAGATAGAGATCTTCTTATTAGGGATAATAGATATGAAATTAAAGAAAAAAGAATACTATATAATTCAACATATTATAACAGCAAGCAGAATAACAATAGCCCAAAATTGGAAAAGAGAAGAGGTACCAACAGACAGAGACCTGATTAAAAAAATATTAGACTGTACCGAATTTGACTCTTTAACACAAAAATGGAAAGATAACACAGAAATAAAAAACATAGCCACATGGGATAAGTTCTACAATTGGATCAATGCAAGGGAGAGAGATAAGGAAATAAATAAATAAAATAAAATAAAATAAAAAACAAAAACAAGACTGAATGGAAAAAACAAAACAAAACAAAGAACTGAACAAAGATATTCATTTAACAATTGCAATATTTTATTTATTCGCTGACTCCTTCTCAGAGACCAAAATCAAATATAACTATAACAATTATAATACCAGACACAACATTTAGAAAAGGAAAAATGAGATTAACAATTGTACAAATTTAAAGAGATAAGATTTCGCTGATACAAAAAAACGGGAAAATAAAATAAAATATAGCTGCAAACTGGCAGCAGGGGTGGGTGGGTGGGTAAAGGGGTGTTTGGTGTTACTGTTTGATGTGGCATGTTCGATATTACTGAAAACGATGATCATACGCACATGACATGAACATCTTGTTTTGTCAATAATGTTGTTTTGTACTGTTTTTTATATTTGGAAATACAGTGTTCCCTCGATTTCCGCGGGGGATGCGTTCCAAGACCGCCCGCGAAAGTCGAATTTCCGCGAAGTAGAGATGCGGAAGTAAATACATTATTTTTGGCTATGGACAGTATCACAAGCCTCCCCTTAACACTTTAAACCCCTAAATTACCATTTCCCATTCCCTTAACAACCATTTACTCACCATTATTACTGGTACTCACCATTGAATAAGACACTTAGTGATCCTGATATTTATAAACATAATTATTTATTAACAATAATTATTTTTGTTGTTATTTATTTGCAAAAATTATTAGTTTTGCGATGACATATGACGTCATTGGGTGGGAAAAACCGTGGTATAGGAAAAAAACCACGAAGTATTTTTTAATTAATATTTTTTGAAAAACCGTGGTATAGGCTATTTGCGAAGTTCGAACCTGCGAAAATCGAGGGAACACTGTATTCAATAAATACTATTTTTTAAAAAAAATAGGTAGCAATTAAAATAATAGCTGCCGGTGTGCGTGGAAAAAGCAGAAGTCAGTCAAAGCAATCGCAGATAAGAAGCTATGATATTCCTAGAGTCAATTCTAGGAAAATCTTTCTTTCATTTCCTCCCGCCACAAAAAAAAAATTAAATTCTTGAGAGTAGGAGTCACATCTTGATACAGAAGATTTTCAAAGCGAGTATAAAGATAAAATTAATATCTGTACATACTGTAATTAATTTAATTTTCTTTGATTTTCTTCTGTACTTACTTTTGTTTTCTTTTTTTTTTAAAGTGAAAATTAATAAAAAATATTTTAAAGACAAAGTTTGCTATCTGGCCCTAGAGAACATCATCAGTAATTCCAGCAGAAATCGATAGGCAATGCTTGGTGCTTGTAGATCCAGAACCCAAGAGGTCTTGAAAAATAACATTCCCTTAGGCTAAGCTCTGATGCCTCGAAGTGATTTGCAAGAACTTTACACAGGACTCAAAAGGACACTTCAACCGAACAAGAAGAAAAGAGAACTTCCACATCTAAACAAGCCAAGTTGACAGGTCTTGATAACACTGCTGTGATCTTCCCTTTTGCTTGACAACTTTGAAGAATGGAAAGGAACAGTTTGTTTCTTCGGCAGCTGTGATCATATTTGAAGGGTACTTACAGCTCAAGAGTTTTGTTAAAACAACAAATTTGTGTGTGTGTGTGTGTGATTAGAGTAAAAAAACTACATTAATATTTCTAAATTTAAGATTCCTGCTGCAATTTTTCAAAAGGTGTGCACAGAATATGTTTTTTTTTTTGTAAGTATACAACATTTACAATATGTTCTTTAAAACTTTGAAAATTTGATTTTGCTCCCAGGCATGGAGTGAGAGGATGATTACTGGGCCTTTATTAGGAGGCAGGATGCAAAGTTTATTATTATTTTTCCTTTGTTTTTGTATTATGACTTTTAATCTGTAAATTGCCTAGAATCTTTTAGAATTGGGCAGCATTTAAATCCTGGTTCGTTGCAGAGTCACTCAGATGTTCAAACTGGATTTGGCAAATTTTGTATGCCTAGGACCTGGGATAGGCAGATGTGGATTTGTGATGGAGTTACAAATATCATCACAAAATGTTAGCTGCTCCAAAATGAAGCTGCTTTTTGAAATTGACTGAAAAGAAGAAGGAAAAAAAGAACTATAACATGTCAAGAAATTCCTCAGAACTTGTGGTTATCCTAAGTGGGATTTCATCAAATCCAAAAAAAGACCCAGTAGGAGCTCCCCCATTGCAGACAAAGAAGAGAACAAATGCTGTTATTCCATACATTGCAGGAATATTTAAAAAGCTTAGGAGGATTTTCAACTAACACAATATACAGTACATACACACTTCATACGTATGTACGAGTTTTGTATTTTTGGGTTTAAATACGAAGCTTATCCACCCTTATTTTAAGTGCATCTTAAACGTGCTCTTGGCTTTAAAATACCGTACTGTAATGTTGAAAAATATTCCATTGCTGACAATAACATGTGAGTTTTACACTACCCTTATGCACCTGGACCAAGGTAAAATGTAAGTCATGCTTTAAGATATTTAAAGCTGCATTGACACAGTGGTTAGAATGTGCAGGCTACTTCTGCTAAACATTTGATTCTCACCAGCTCAAGGTTTACTCAGCCTTCCATCCTTCCAATTTGGGTAAAATGAGGACCCAAATTGTTGGGGGCAATATGTAAACTGCATAGAGAAGGCTGTAAAGCACAGAGTGGGCCTTTTCCGGGTCCTGTCGACTAAACAATGTCGTCTGGCGGGACCCAGGGAAAGAGCCTTCTCTGTGGTGGCTCCAACCCTCTGGAACCAGCTCCCCCCAGAGATTAGGATTGCCCCCACCCTCCTTGCCTTTCGGAAACTCCTTAAAACCCACCTCTGCCGTCAGGCATGGGGGAATTGAAGCATCTCCCCCTTGGCCATGTAGTTTCTATGTATGATTCGACTGTGTGCTTGTTTTTTATATATTGGGGTTTCTTTTGGATTTTTTAACCTAAAATTGAAATTTAGATTGCTAAATATTAGATTTGTTACTATGTATTGTTTTTTTACCATTGTTGTGAGCCACCCCGAGTCTACGGAGAGGGGCGGCATATAAATCCAATAAATCTAATCTAATCTAATCTAATCTAATCTAATCTATAAGTCTAAGGGATATTGCTATTGTTACTCTCACTTCAATATTTTTGGAAAACCAAATTATTTGTGCAGAAATTTTGATGGGCTTTTTAAAACAAACAAACAAACAAACAAAACAAAACAAAACAAAACAGAATTGACTGGCAGTAAGCTGATCTAAACAGTTAATATTCTAACTTCCCTAGGACTTCCAGAAAAGAAATGAAAGAAAGAGAAGAGAAAAGAAATGACTGTTAGTCCTTTGAGAAATAACTTTCCCTTGAAGCCTCTTCTCAGTAAATTGTTGCAGTAATATGATTCAAGGTGGTATTTTAGCAAGGAAAATTGACTTTCTCACTTCAGTGCCTTGAACTGAAGCAGTGAAAAAGACTGACTATACTTTGGCTGTCCACCCACATTGAAGGAAGCATCTGCATCTCATTCCCTCAAAAAAGGCTGTTTTACCAGATGGATGAAAGCAGGGTGGAGACTCCAATCCAGTTCTTTGAAGAGAAACAGCTTTGATTCAACATTTTCCTTTGAACAGGTTCTTTAAACTTCACTGCATCTTAAGGCACATATATCTATACTTTAATGTTATCTTTAAAAGCTGAGCCCACTCTATAGACAGCATTACAATATCACCCATCCTATGCAGTCCTTAAAATATACATTTTTAAAAAAAAAATATACCCTTCTCCCTTAAGGAATGAGTTTTCTTTGTTGGTAGTATGTTGGGAGATAGATAACTAAAATTTTCCATTCCTACCCAGAAATCAATTATGAAAAAGAAAATGATGGATCTGCAAATTGAGAGATTTAAAATCTTGTCCAAAAGCCAACCTTTATCAACAATCTATATCCAGGGTGTCAAACTCGGGGCCCACAGCTGGATGCATCACGTACTGGTCAACCCCATCCCTGGTTTTGTGAAAGGGAGAAAAATAACAATATGTCACATGCTGACAATGTGATGCCATGCTAGCCCTGATCTATATAATAGGTCATTTTGATGCAAATGCTAGGATGACATATTTAGGATTTCATCCTAAGAGCATTCCCGAGTCTGTGGAGAGGGGCGGCATAGAAATCCAATAAATGCCGCTTGGCGGGACCCAGGGGAAGAGCCTTCTCTGTGGCGGCCCTGGCCCTATGGAACCAACTCCCCCCAGAGATTAGAATTTCCCCCACCCTCCTTGCCTTTCGTAAGCTACTTAAAACCCACCTCTGCCACCAGGCATGGGGGAATTGAGATCCTCTTTCCCCCTAGGCCTTTACAATTTTATGCATGGTATGTCTGTATGTATGTTTGGTTTTTATTATAATGGGTTTTTAATCGTTTTTAGTATTGGATTATTATTGTATGCTGTCTTATTATTGGTGTTAGCCGCCCTGAGTCTCCGGAGAGGGGCGGCATATATATCCAATAAAAAATAAAAATAAAAATAAAAATGAAAATGAAAATGAAAATGAAAATGAAAATGAAAATGAAAATGAAAATGAAAATGAAAATGAAAATGAAAATGAAAATGAAAATGAAAATGAAAATGAAAATGAAAATGAAAATGAAAATGAAAATGAAAATGAAAATGAAAATGAAAATGAAAATGAAAATGAAAATGAAAATAAAAATAAAAATAAAAATAAAAATAAAAATAAAAATAAAAATAAAAATAAATAAAATTCCATGGTATTACAATATTTTGAATATTAAATATTCGGAAATAAAAATCTCCCATGTTTCCCAGATTTATGGAAATGCATTTATTCATTCATTCATTCATTCATTCATTCATTCATTCATTCATTCATTCATTCATTCATTCATTCATTCAACTTCTATGCGGCCCAATCCCAAAGGACTCAGGGCAGCTTACAAAATAATATGGTACAATACAAAAGATACAAGCAATAAAAAGAAGTTGAATATAATCTCTAAAACTAACCCTGTGATAGGACCCATTTATATTAAAAAAAACCCACTTTGAAAAAGTGTCCTATGTTCTTCTTTACTGTTGGCAAAGTTTTGTTATGAGATGATCAAACATATACAGTAGACACACAGCAGTAGAAAGTTGACAGGACTTCCCTGGCAAATATAACAAATAGCTTTGGCTTCCGGTGTAGCAATATAAGTTTTAAGATGTCACTTGTATTGTCTTCCAAAATCTCTGCACTGTTAGTGTGTGTGTGTGTGTGGGAGGGGTTTCCTCATTTTACCTGCCTCAGAAGGATGGAAGGCTGAGTCAACCTTGAGCCTGGTGAGATTCGAACTGACAAACTGCTGGGAACCGGAGATCAGCAGAAGTAGCTTGCAGTACAGCACACTAAATACTGTGTCACCATGGTTCATTTTCCCATTAATTCATCACACGGAGCATCACTTAAAGGGAGCTTCTATTTGGATGGCTTCTCATAGACTAGTCATACTAATTAAATGACCAAAACTTTTGTTTCCCTCTTAATATCACTATTCCCTTCATGGCATCGGACCAGGATATCTGAGAGACCGCCTTCTGCCGCACGAATCCGAGCAACCGGTTAGGTTCCACAGAGTTGGCCTTCTCCGGGTCACGTCGACTAAACAATGTCATCTGGCGGGACCCAGGGGGCTCCAACCCTCTGGAACCAGCTCCCCCCAGAGATTAGGATTGCCCCCACCCTCCTTGCCTTTCGTAAACTCCTTAAAACCTACCTCTGCCGCCAGGCATGGGGGAATTGAAACATCTCCCCCCTGTAGTTTTTGTGTATGATTCAATTGTGTGCTTGTTTTTTATATATTGGGGTTTCTTTTTTGGACTTTTTAATCTAAAACTGTAATTTAGATTTCTAAATATTAGATTTGTTACTATGTACTGTTTTTTTACCATTGTTGTGAGCCACCCCGAGTTTGCGGAGAGGGGCGGCAGATAAATCCAATAAATCTAATAAATCTAATAATAAATAAATCTAATAAATAATAATAAATCTAATAAATAATAATAAATCTAATAAATCTAATAAATAAATCTAATCTAATTGTGTATTGGACAAAATAAATAATAAATAATAATAAATCTAATAAATAATAATAATAAATCTAATAATAATAATAATAATAATAATAAATAATAATAAATCTAATAAATATAATAAATAAATCTAATCTAATTGTATATTGGACAAAATAAATAATAATAAATAATAATAAATCTAATAAATAATAATAATAAATCTAATAATAATAATAATAATAAATCTAATAAATAATAATAATAATAAATAATAAATCTAATAAATCTAATAAATAAATCTAATCTAATTGTGTTTTGGACAAAATAAATAAATAAATAAATAAATAAATAAGAAAATGATTATCCAACTAACATATGCAGGTTGCTGATTGCATGTTCATTGTTTCTACCTGGAGATGTAATAGCCTGTTCTCAATCATCCTGGCCATTTTCCTCACTAAATAATTGGATTTAAGGTGAATTCCTTGATGAATTTTTATTCCTACAAGGTGCAGTTATGAATGACTACCTCATTTTACCAGATAATGTCTTCATTCTACAACTCCAACAAGGAAAATAGATGATAGATAGATAGATAGATAGATAGATAGATAGATAGATAGATGATAGATAGATAGATGATAGATAGATAGATGATAGATAGATAGATAGATAGATAGATAGATAGATAGATAGAAGATAGATAGATAGATGATAGATGATAAATGATAGATAGATAGATAGATAGATAGATAGATAGATGATAGATGATAGGTAGGTAGGTAGATAGATAGATGATAGGTAGGTAGATAGATAGATAGATAGATAGATAGATAGATAGATAGATAGATAGATAGATAGATAGATAGATAGATAGATAATCACTGAAATCACAAGCATTTTACTTGTTGGATCTTTTAACTCTTTTTAAAAAAACATTATTTCCACAATCTCAGCCCAGCTTCAATTTGGTCATTCAACCATTCAATTTGGCACATTTTCCTCAGAAATTGATGAAGGTGGTTGGGAATTAGTTACTAATGCTCTTCTGCCTCATAGACAGGAGAGTAAAATGATTTTTATAAACCACAAACATTCAAAAATAGCTGCCCATTGTGGAGTTCGAGACTGCCACTTGGCAAGAACTCATACCAATTGGCTTATTCTGTTTTATGCATGGTGGATGGTAAATAGTAATGATTATCCTAAACTTGGCTACACAGATTATTCAGCTGGTCAGGTTTTTTTTCCACTTGCGGGTTGATTCATTTCACTGCAATGATGTTCAATGCTAATGTTTGTATTTAGTTCCCAAAATGCAGCAGGTTGCTTTGAAATGATGCTTTTGCATTTTTCATGACAGGAAGAGGACCAAAATTAAAAGTGTAAATGTTCAAGAAGCATTCAATTTTGCTATAACTTAAAAAATTACAGAATGGATATATTTTGTTTATTTTCCATGCTTTATTCTATAATAAAATATTATAGGTATTACTGCATGATCAAGGATGCTTTGCATGTTGAGAAATGACCATAGCATATTTTACATAGGTTACATAATAGGCCAGAAGGGAAAAAAGACATTGTTCGGATTTTTTTTTTTTTGTCCAATACACAATGAGGGTTTTAGTGGGTAAATATCTATATACACATAGTAAAATACATGATGAAGGTTATAGAGGAGATACTCATAGTAAAATATATCTAAGAAATAATAGAAAAGAAGATATAGTAATAGAACATATCAATGAAAGAATAGAAGAAGAGATATAGGAATAGAAGAAAGGTATAGGAGATATAGGTGAGCAATAGGACAGGGGACGGAAGGCACTCTAGTGCACTTGTACTCGCCCCTTACTGACCTCTTAGGAATCTGGATAGGTCAACCGTAGATAATCTAAGGGTAAAGTGTTGGGGGTTTGGGGATGACACTATGGAGTTCCACGCTTCGACAACTTGGTTACTGAAGTCATATTTTTTACAGTCAAGTTTGGAGCGGTAAATATTAAGTTTAAATCTGTTGTGTGCTCTTGTGTTGTTGTGGTTGAAGCTGAAGTAGTCACCGACAGGCAGGACGTTGCAGCAAATGATCTTGTGGGCAATACTTAGATCTTGTTTAAGGCGTCTTTGTTCTAAACGTTCTAGGCCCAGGATTGAAAGTCTAGTCTCATAGGGTATTCTGTTTCCAGTGGAGGAGTGAAGGGCTCTTCTGGTAATGTAAATTTGGACATTTTCAAGGGTGTTAATGTCTGAGATGCGATATGGGTTCCAAACAGATGAGCTGTATTCGAGGATGGGTCTGGCAAAAGTTTGGTAAGCACTGGTAAATAGTGTGAGATTGCCAGAGCAGAAGCTACGTAGGATTAGGTTTACAACTCTTGAAGCCTTCTTGGCTATGTTGTTGCAGTGGGCTTTGGCACTTAAATCTTTTGTTATTAGTATACCAAGGTCTTTAACCGAGTGGGGATTATCTGTGATTAAGGAATATTCGGAAGAAAGGAACTTGCCAATTATATCGGAGGAAAATAAGACCATGAGAAAAATTCTAGAATGTGCTGAAATGAGCAAATTAATAATGTAATTGCATGATAAAGATGAAATTGGTTTCTACAAAGTATGGAATAAATGGTACAAGTGGATAGAATGAAACAAAAAATTCAAAATATTGCTATAAAATAGGAATGTCCAATAAAAAAATGTAAAGGGCCCTTCCTCTTTTTCTTGCTTTGTGATGTAAATACATATAATAATAATAATAATAATAATAATAATAATAATAATATAATATAATATAATATAATATAATATAATATAATATAATATAATATAATATAATATAATATAATATAATATAATATAATATAATATAATATAATATAATATAATATAATATAATATAATATAATATAATATAATATAATATAATATAATATAATATAATATAATATAATATAATATAATATAATATAATATAATATAATATAATATAATATAATATAATATAATATAATATAATATAATATAATATAATATTAGTTTTTTATGCCGCCCCTCTCCAAAGACTCGGTATGCTGCTTTTTATATATTGTATTTAAATAATATATATATTGGATTCTGTAGCCTAGAGGTTAATTCTCTGCCTTACCAGGCGAAGGCTGCAAGTTCAAATCCCAATGAGGGTATGGCTAACTGATGAGGTCAGACCAAGGCAGAAATAGATCTATCCTAGTCTCACTTAATTTTCAAATTCAGCAAAAACCAAATATAATTTAAATGCCATTTTAATCTTGGGATAACATCTCTGAAAATTTTTCAAGGATTACATCTGTCAGATAATCAGAAAAAAGGTGGGGAAACATCTTGCATAGGAACTTGTTAGTACATTATGGAGAATTCTTAAAGATTTGAACAAATGGACCTGGTAAGAGAACGCTATGACTTGAGCCTTATTTCTGGTTTCCAAATACAGTGGTACCTCATGATACGAACTTAATTGGTTCCAGGAGGAGGTTCGTAAGGTGAAAAGTTCATAAGATGAAACAATGTTTCCCATAGGAATCAATGTAAAAGCAAATAATGCGTGCAAATCCCTCAGGAAAATCCCAAACTTTAGAAGGGAGGCGAACAGAGGGCAGGGAGGAACAGCTAAAGGGGGCGGGTGGAAGAAGCAAGGCTAGGTTAAAGGGTGAGTGGGAAGGAAGAAAGGCAAGGGGGGTGCCCCTCCCTTTTCTTTCTTCAAAAGACACCCTTTCAGTGCCTCTGCAAGCACACTGTTCTCCTACTTTTTTAAATGCAAACTCTTTCCCCCTCCAAGCCGCCCCTCCCTTTTCTTTCTTCAAAGAAAGGGAAAAAAAAGAAACCCCTTCATCCCAGCAGCAGCGGCTTGGGTTCGTAAGGTGAAAATAGTTCAGAAGAAGAGGCAAAAAAATCTTAAACACCGGGTTCGTATCTCGAAAAGTTCGTTAGAAGAGGCATTCGTAAGATGTATCTCATTAGGGCTCTTATTAGTGGCAACATGCTGGTCTTGTTTAGGGACTGTTAAAAGTAATCATTTGTGTATGGAAGACCTTTCTTGCAAGAAACAATCATTATTGTATACACCATCCTGACTCAGCATTGCTTACATATTAGGCATCTCTGCTTACTTCGATATTGCAAAATTAAAAGAAATAGAAAAGGTCTAAGCAAACCGACATTCAAACCATTATTCCAGAATACAGAACTATATAAGCCAAGAGGAAAATAGTTTGATGCAAAGACAGGCAATTTCTTACTCACATATTCTCTGGCTAAATGGGACACGATACTAATCTTACAAAATTGCCATAAGCAAAACCCTCCAACAAACACCTTTAGCTGAATCTAATCAGTGAAAGTGTTCCAGTTTCTTGGAAGAAAACATTGCCATTTGTTATTGTTATTTTAATTAAACCTATTGCCTACTTTGTAAGTGACATCCAGCAATGCCTTTTCTGTATAAAACACAAGAAAAACAAAATAAAAAGATCCAGACGAGCATAAACCAGGGGGAAAGAATCAAAAATTATTATCAGGAATGCAAGGAAGCGAAATATACACCAATATGAGTGTGACAGTGTTAAATCACAACGCAAAAGCTGAAGGAACGTGAGAGACGGATAAAGTTGTTGTTTTTTTAATTTATTCCATTAAGCAGAAATGTGTTCGGTGTAATAGGTGGGAATCCAGAAGGAAGGAAGGAAGGAAGCATACAAACCATCCAGGATTCCGTACAAGGTGCTAATTTGATTCAAGTCACTGCATCTATGTATGGCTTGCCAAGTGCATAGTGGCAGATAGGACAGCACTCCAGAGGGTTAACATTATTGTCCAGAGGATCATTGGTTGCCCTCTCTCCTCTTTGAAAGAGCTTTACAGTGTGGCTTTTAAAAAATATGTTCCCAAATTAATGTCAGGGTCTTGCCTTTTATTTTGTACTATCGGTTCAAAATTATTATTAGAATTGTATGCTGCTCCTCTCGGACGACTTAAAAACAGAACAATTAAATACAGTAGTGTATAAAAGAGAATGAACCCAGTGAATTAAAAACAGAACAATTAAGAAACATTTACACAAGAACCATTAAGAACCATCACACAACTCAACATACTATACATAAAGCGAGACAGCCGAGAGGGGAATCAATTTCCCCATGCCTGGAGACATAGATGGGTTTTCAGTAGTTTATGTGAGGCAAGGAGGGTGGGGGCGGTCCTAATCCTTTGGGCTGGAGCCGCCACAGAAAAGGCTCTTCCCCTGGGTCCTGCCAAATAACATTGTTTTGTTGACAGAACCTCCCATCTACCCCTTTGGGATATCATTTACACCCCTCCATTAGGGAAAAGATCTGGCGGGGGGAATACATTGACCTGTATACCCTACTTAATCGGGAGGTCCCAAAAAAGGAGAGGGACAAGGAGGCCCGAACTGATCGGGCCAAGAAAGTTAAGGTGCCGCGATGCTTCAGGTCCTGGCTTTATGCCTTCTTAACTTATGCCACCATAATTATTCAGAAGGAACCAGGCAGGGCCACAGCATTGCTCAAGTACATCGACCTCATCGCTATGGTGCATTTTGCGGTCAAGGGGGATGCCTGGCAGAAGTATGACGAGTCGTTCAGGATGAGGGTGGCTTTTGATAACACCCTGCCTTGGGACCGGGAGGTTCCCGACCTCTGGATTCATGCAACTCAGAAAAGCGGTACTGGACAAAGGACCGACAGCGGTCATTTGATGGAGGAGGAGGAGCCGGCTGCCTCCCGCACTGGTGCGGGGCAGGGTGTTCGACCCACCCAACTTTGTTTTGAGTTTAGCACCAAGGGCTCTTGTGCACGCTCCTCCTGCAAATTCCGGCACGCTTGTGGCAAATGCGGGGACTCCCACGCCACACATGCATGTATACGCCCCAATAGGAACAGGAACAATAGGGAGAGGAATAAGCCAGCCATTCCTGCGGCTAAAGGGCCCCAGCCTGGTCAAACTTGTGGATAATCCGATTTGATTCATTTCATTTTCTCACCCTTTTGCAATTTTATTTTTTCATAAGTGATATAATGGGTGTCCACAAACTCAAGCTCAACCCGGATAAGACGGAGTGGCTGTCGGTTTTGCCTCCCAAGGACAATTCCATCTGTTTGTCCATCACCCTGGGGGGGGGAATTATTGACCCCCTCAGAGAGGGTCCACAACTTGGGCGTCCTCCTCGATCCACAGCTCACATTAGAGAACCATCTTTCAGCTGTGGCGAGGGGGACATTTGCCCAGGTTCGCCTGGTGCACCAGTTGCGGCCCTATTTGGACCAGGACTCACTGCTCACAGTCACTCATGCCCTTATCACCTCGAGGTTCGACTACTGTAATGCTCTCTACATGGGGCTACCTTTGAAAAGTGTTCGGAAACTTCAGATCGTGCAGAATACAGCTGCGAGAGCAGTCACTGGCTTCCCCAGGTATGCCCATGTTACACCAACACTCCACAGTCTGCATTGGTTGCCGATCAATTTTTAGTCACAATTCAAAGGGTTGTATATGACCTATAAAGCCCTTCATGGCATCGGACCAGAATATCTCCGAGACCGCCTTCTGCTGCACGAATCCCAGCGACCGATTAGGTCCCACAAAGTGGGCCTTCTCCGGGTTCCATCAACTAACCAATGTCGGTTGGCAGGCCCCAGGGGAAGAGCCTTCTCTGTGGCAGCCCCGACTCTCTGGAACCAGCTCCCCCCAGAGATTAGAACTGCCCCTACCCTCCTTGCCTTTCGCAAACTCCTTAAAACCCACCTTTGTCGTCAGACATGGGGGAACTGAGATATCTCCCCCGGGCCTATATAATTTATGTATGGTATGTTTGTAGGTATGTCTGCTTAAAAATGGCGTTTTTTAACTATTTTAAATTGTAAATTATTAGATTTGTCAGGAACTGTTTTTATTGTGTTGTGAGCCGCCCCGAGTCTACGGAGAGGGGCGGCATACAAATCTAATAAATAATAATAATAAAAATAATAATGTGCTGTCTTATAATGTTTTTTCTCAAACATGAAATATGGCTTTGTGAAAACATTCCTTAGAATAACCACACAAAGATACCTCTTTCAGTCTATTTCTCTCCCCCCCTCCCAATCACATCTTTATATAAAACTTCTCTGAATTTGCACTTGTTCTGGTGTTTCTGCAGTGTTCTTAAAATCCCACAAGGGGCTACTGAGGTTTGCATTGTGAATTTCAAACTCTCCACTTAAATAAAAAGCTGGAATCTCAGTTGCTCATGTCTATGAATGGGGAACCTGAGATAAAACGCAAAGTTTATTTCACCAGGGACACACATCTAATTAAATAATGTTACATGGGAAATTGTATGCAAAGGAACTGACAGGAGTCTGTGATTTCTATAGGACCATTAAAATAGCTGCGAATAAGCTAGAATATCGGCTTTGTGAATGCCAAGGAAGCACAGAGGCCTAAACCTATAAAAAGCAATCAATTAAACGGTTGTAAAATTATAAATTGGATGAATTAATTAATATTTGCAAATAAGTAAATGGAGTCTGTGGAGAGGGGCGGCATACAAGTCCAATTAATAATAATAATAATAATAATAATAATAATAATAATAATAATAATAATAATAATAATTACCAGAAGTTCATATAACTTAAAAGATCTCCCAAGAAAGAACGGAAGTGAGTGGAGAAGTAAGCAGATGGCATCACTTCTATTCAACATCTTAACTGCTTTTGTCAGTTACCTCAGCTAACATTTTGCCAAGACTCTGGTAATACAGGTAGTCCTTGACTTATAACAGCTCATTTAGTGACCATGCAAAGTTACAACGACACTGAGAAAAGCGACTTATGAACATTTTTCACAATTACAATTTTCAGCATCTCCATGATCCAAATGCTTGGCAACTGGATCATATTTATGAGCAGTGTTCCCTCTAATTTTTTTTTGGGGGGGGGCGGAAAAGTATAGTGTCTGAGCGGCAGTGCCTTCGGGACTGGGCGGCAAAGAAATATTAAACAAACAAACAAACAAACAAATAAATAAAAAACCCACCCTGTTTTGCCTCAGAGAATTTCAAAATAAAAAACTGTACTGTGTGTCTATAACAGTGAGCTCATAATAGGGCAACTCTATCAATATCAAAATGCCACTTAAATAGTTGAGCTAGTTTCAAACTAGATTTTGATTTTCTTTCTCTCTTCCTTACTCCCATTCTTTTTCTTTCTCTTTTCCTTCCTCTCTTTTTTCTATCTGTTTCTCTCTCTTCCTCTCTTCCTTTCTCTCTCCTTCCCTCTCACTCTTTCCCTCTCGGCTTCTGGGCAGGTTTGGAAAACTCTGAGTTGATGATGATTTTTAAGTGAGCGATTGCTCACTGCTCAGCTTAGAGGGAACTATGTTTATAAGTGCTGTGTCATGCTGAATATTGACAGCCCCAGAGACATTCAGAGACATTCAGTAATTAAATAGTTAACTGTGTGTGTTTCATTAAGATCCACCTACTATGATGTAATATCCTGCCACATCATTATATCTCATGTCCGTCTTTATGCCCTGTTGTTCTTTGATTCTCCATTCCTGTTCTAGCTTCCATCATATGAAGATGTATTTTTCCTTTGTCCCTCGTGACATATTTGTTTTGTATTTTTATAATAAAAAGAAATCTTGCTTTGAGAACAAATGACTGCGCTCTCAGTCCGTCACCTCCGCGATGGATTAGTGTTCAAACGGACATTAATCACCAACATCGTGACATGCTGCTGCTGTCCCATGGTCATGTGATCACCTTTTGCGACCTTCTGACAAGCAAAAGTCAGTGGGGAAGCCAGATTCACTTAACAACCAGGTGACTAACTCAACAAGTGCAGTGATTCACTTAATTAGAATAGAATGGAATGGAACAGAATGGAATGGAATGGGATGGCACAGAACAGAACAGAACAACAAGAGTTGGAAAGGACCTTGGAGGTCTTCTGGTTCAACCCCCTGCCCAGGCAAGAAACCCTACACCACTTCAGATAAATGGTTATCCAACATCTTCTTAAAAACTTCCAGTGTTGGAACATTCACAACTTCTGGAGGCCAAACTGTTCCACTGATTAATTGTTCTTCATAATTGAGGCAAGAAAGGTCATAAAATGGGGAGAAACTCAACAAATGTCTCACAGAATCTCAACAGAAATCTCAGCCTCAGTTGTGATCATCAGTTGAGGACTACCTGTATCATAAACCTGAGCTGGCAAGCCTGTAAAGTCAATGGCTTTTCTATATAAAAAAATTATCCTGTTAAAAAAATCAGAAAAAAATTATCCCATAACCTGCATCTCCTACCCTGCAAAAACATATGGACTACACATCTTGATCAGGGTAAAACAATAAATGCAGTTTACATAGATTTCTGTAAAGCCTTTGACTCAGTGGTACATGACAAACTTCTCCTGAAACTCAAATCCTATGTCATGTCAGATCCAATAACTGCATTCTTGTCAAACAGACAACAAGTGGTTAAAATGGGGAGGGCCCTATCAAATCCTGCACTGTCAACAGTGGTGTCCCTCAAGGGAGTGTTCTAGGACCAACACGATTCATATTTACATAAACTACCTTTGTGATCATATTACAAATAGATGACCCCCACTCTGTCAAGGACCTTGGCGTACTCATATCTAATGACCTAAGTGCCAGAGCCCACTGTAACAACATTGCCAAAAAGGCACTAAAACTTATTAATCTAATCCTGTGTAGCTTCTCCTCTGGTGATATTAATCTATTAACCAGAGCATACAAAACAGTTGCTGGACCAATTCTTGAATACAGCTCACCTGTCTGGAACCTACACTGCCTATCAGATATCAATAAAATCGAGAGAGTCCAAAAATATTTCTCAAAAAGAGTTCTCCACTCCTCTGCTCACAACAGAATACCTTATTCCACCAGACTTGAAATTTAGGGCTTGGATAGGCTAGAAGAGTGATGGCAAACCTTTTTGAAAACAGCTCCCCCACCCAGAGCCCAGAAATGGCTTGTTTCCCAACTTCTGACGGGCCCAGTAGGCTCATGTTTCACCCTCCCCAGGCTCCAAAGGCTTCCCTGGACACTCTATGTGAGTCAAAAATCAGCTGGCTGGTGCACACATGCATGTTGGAGCTGAGCTAGGGCAACGGCTCACGTGCCAGCAGATATGGCTCCATGTGCCACCTGTGGCACCCGTGCCATAGGTTCGCCATCACTGGCCTAGAACTTCATTGCCTTCAATCTGTCATAAATGTAGTTCACAAAATCATTTACCACAATGTCCTACCTGTCAACGATTTCTTCAGCTTCAACCAAAACAGTACACAAGCACACAATTGATTCAAACTTAATGTAAACCACTACAAACTTATTTTTATTTATTTATTTATTTATTTTGTCCAATACACAATGAGGGTTTTAATGGGTATCAATATACACATAGTAAAATACATGATGAAGGTTATAGAGGAGATACTCATAGTAAAATATATCTAAGAAATAATAGAAAAGAAGATATAGGAATAGAATATATCAATGAAAGAATAGAAGAAGAGATATAGGAATAGAGGAAAGGTATAGGAGATATAGGAGAGCAATAGGACAGGGGACGGAAGGCACCCCAGTGCACTTGTACTCGCCCCTTACTGACCTCTTAGGAATCTGGATAGGTCAACCGTAGATAATCTAAGCCTGTAATGCAATACCTGACTCTGTGGTTTCTTCCCCAAACCCCCAAAACCTTAACCTTAGAGTATCTACAGTGGACCTCACCCCATTCATAAGAGGTCTGTAAGGGGCATGCATAAGTGCACCATTGTGTCTACCATCCCTGTCCTACTGTTGTATTGCCTAATTTACCCGTACGTACCTTGCTAATGTTTATGTTTATACCAAAACCTACTACCTTGTACATGCTTGACAAATAGATAGATAGATAGATAGATAGATAGATAGACAGACAGACAGACAGACAGACAGACAGACAGACAGACAGACAGACAGACAGACAGACTGATAGATAGATAGACAGACAGACAGACTGACTGACTGACTGACTGACAGACAGACAGACAGACAGACAGACAGACAGATAGACAAACTGACAGACAGAAAGACAGACAGATAGATAGATAAAATAAATCAGTCCCAATATAACTTTGCTATAGAATGAACAATAGGCAACGGCAATACTTTTAGAGTAGAATTTATTTGTTTGTGTGAGTGTGTTTTAAGTACAGTTAAGCACATTTCATGTCGTGAAGCAAAGCCCCAGGAAAATGAATGATTCAAGTGACAATATGACTGCTTACATGAGTTTGAAAAAGGATTACAGTGAAGCCAGAGGATATATTGGACTTAAAGGAGCAAACATCCCGTTTCCTGATGTTGAAAGCTGAAGGACATCCTGCAGTCTACTGACATAGTAAGATGATAAGTAGTCTTCTTTCCTGAGCCGGAGTTCTTCAGTTTCAATTGCCATCAGCTAATCTACAATTATTATTCTAAGTGATGCTGTGACAAGAGAAGAAATGAAATAGGCCAGGGTGTATTAAAGGAGAACAAACCCAATCATTGCTGTCACTTTTTTTTTAATGACCACACACAAAAGAGAAGGGAGATTTAAAGAAAACATAGCAAAGAACTTTTTTCTTTTCTTTTTTTTAACAAAAAAGGGCTACTGAGTTCACGCACCTCTTTTAAAAATGCATCTGAGAAAAGAATCAGGATGATTTAAAAACAAACATAGTATGTGTTGTGTTTGGGCCTGGGCCAGCCGTTGCTCCCACAGATGGGAGAGACGCGGCACAAAGTGAATGTGAAAGCCTGGCTGACAGCCAGGAAGATGTGGCAGACAGCCAGGAAGACGTGGCAGACAGCCAGGAGGACGAGGCCACTGGGACGCAGGATTCAGCAGACAGCCCAGGGGATTTGGCATGCAGTCCCTCAGACAGTCTTTCGTCTTTCTGCGTAGCCGAAGAGCTATGCAAAGAAGGGATCACTTTAAGGAGGTATTACAAGTCATTATAGGAGCACCTGGGTTGGGTGTGGTTCTTATACTGAGGTCTGGGTGTGGTTCCTTTAATGAGGGCTAAAGGTAGAAAAGGGAACAACGGCCCAAGGCAAACTGTGGCTGTTTATCTGTGTTATTTTGTGGTTCCTGCTCTGAAGTTTCTGTTCCGTGCCATTGGAGTTTTCAACCCAGCTTTTTCAGACAAGTGGGAGGTGAAAACTCTGGGACTTGCTGTTTGCTCCAAAGATTCAAAAGGACTCCTGAAACGTCTTTGCTCATTCCAGGTTGTCTTTGTTTATTTTTTCTGTGTTTTTGTATGCGGCTGAAGTAAGCCTTGCATTGTTTTCGGACACTACGAACTGTTTCGAGTAACCCTTTTTTGTTTATTTAATACAAGTTTGCTGATTAGCAGAGCACGTGTGTGTTTGATTTCTTTTCCTTGGACTGTTACGCATTGCCTGAGCCAGTCAGGCAGAACAGTATGTCCTGCAGAAGTTGGGAAGTATTCACTCTGTCCTGCAGAAGTTGGGAAGTAAAGCAGGAAAATTCTGATTGGTTCCCTGCCCGATTGGCTCCCTATTTAAACACCCTGCCTTTTTTTATACTGCTGCTGGAAGTTACTCCCTGTAAACTAATAAATAGCTGAAGTTACTCCATCAATCTCCTGTCTCTTCAATATCAGAACTGAACAAAACACATTTTGTGTGGGCAGGGAACAACTGAAGCTGGCAGGAAAATTTATTTATTTGTTTGTTTGTTTTTGTGTTTGTTTGTTTATTGTCAAGTACATATTGGTAGTATACAAAGATATAACACTGCTTATATACATGATACTACAGTGGTACCTCGACATACGAGTTTAATTCGTTCCAGATCCGAGCTCGTAAATCGATCAACTCGGATCTCGAACGAATGCCTTTAGACTTTGTTTTTTGTGCCGAGCAGTGTTCCCTCTAATTTGTTTTTTGGGTGGGCGGAAAAGTATAGTGTCTGAGTGGCAGTCCCTTTGGGACTGGGCGGCACAGAAATATTAAATAAATAAATAAATAAACAAATAAATAAATAAATAAACAAACAAACAAAAACCCCACCCTGTTTTGCCTCAGAGAATTTCAAAATAAAATACTGTACTGTGTGTCTATAACAGTGAGCTCATAATAGTGCAATTCTATCAATATCAAAATGCCACTTAAATAGTTGAGCTAGTTTCAAACTAGATTTTGATTTTCTTTCTCTCTTCCTTACTCCCATTCGTTTTCTTTCTCTTTTCCTTCCTCTCTTTTTTCTATCTGTTTCTCTCTCTTCCTCTCTTCCTCTCTCTCTCCTTCCCTCTCACTCTTTCCCTCTCGGCTTCTGGGCAGGTTTGAAAAACTCTGAGTTGATGATGATTTTTAAGTGAGCAATTGCTCACTGCTCAGCTTAGAGGGAACTATGGTGAGGACACACACGTGTGCACCCCTCCCTCACCCTGCTTTTGACACGCAAACCAAAACAGGTTGTCCATCACTGCTATATAATTTCAACTCGATAATGCACTGGAAAAAGGGACAAGAGAGCAACATTAAATCCAGACCAACTGAACTGGGTTTCTGGGGTTCAGGCTCTTTTGTTTGCAAGTTTGAACTCACATATTGTTCCTTGCTCAACAGCCATCACTAGATTTGCTCATTTGCAGCTAATATAGTGGGTGTAATTGTTTCTGAACTGCTCGGATGCAGTGATAGTTGTTCATGCCTTGCTGAATCCAGAACAGACTATGCTAAAGTCCTCCACTTATTTATTTATTTATTCATCATTCATTCATTCATTCATTCATTCATTCATTCATTCATTCATTCATTTGTCCAATGATCAAAACTTCAGAATAAAAATAAATAAATAAATAAATAAGTATTCTGCAGTACTGCATTCTAATAACTGTGCCATGGAGGCTTATGAGGTTAGGAAGTCATGCAGACTTTCTAACACTCTGCATTGTTTACCAGTTGTTACTGGACATAAATCAAGATGTCCTAAGCAACTTAAGACATGACTAGGAAATGATTGACTTCTCTTGTGGCAAACTTATCTATCCATAAAATTCTGCGAGAAAAGCCCTTTCAAAGCTTATTTATTTATTTATTTATTTACTTACTTACTTACTTACTTACTTACTTACTTACTTACTTACTTACTTACTTATTTAGTCCAATACACAATGAGGGTTTTAGTGGGACATATATATATGTCACATGTTTTTTTTTGCTGAATTTGAAAATTAAGGGAGACTAGGATAGATCTATTTCGGCCTTATTTTGGCCTCATCAGCTAGCCATACCCACTAGGACTTGAACCTGCAACCTTTGCTTTGTAAGGCAGAGAATTATCCTCTAGGCTACAGTATCCAATTCCTTCAGCTTTAATATATCTAAGAAAGAATAGAAAAGAAGATATAGTAATAGAACATATCAATGAAAGAATAGAAGAAGAGATATAGGAATAGAAGAAAGGTATAGGAGATATAGGAGAGCAATAGGACAGAGGACGGAAAGCACTCTAGTGCACTTGTATTCGCCCCTTACTGACCTCTTAGGAATCTGGATAGATCAACCATAAATAATCTAAGGGTAAATTAAGGGTAAACTATCAGAGGCTCTTCTAGCTAACACAGGCCTTCTACATTGGGCCCATCCTATAGTTCTCTCAGGATGTAGAAAATCCATAAAGATGCAACCAAGCTTTTAATTGTTAATACTTTTTATATTGATTTCACGTTTTTAAGTTTGGTTTTTGTTTTAGCGTTGATCATCTTAAGTGCTCCTGAGTGGAAAAGGAGATTATAAATCAAATAAGCAAAATGAGAAACTCTTCCAACACCTTTGATAGCCTTCTTGGGATTTCACCGTTATTTCTGCTCTCGAGAATGATTTGCAGGTAAATCCTTATCCAGCATCTTTAGAAGTTAAACTTTAAATAGGGGGATATTGGTTTATCCTGACACTGAAAGGATATGATAACTGAGAATATTTCTGACATGGCAATGACTGGAGAATATTTCAAATTGCACATAGATTTTCCTCAAATGACAGTAGCCCATTCACATTGTTAAACACATGTGGTTCATTTAGCAACTATGTGGTATAATAACAAGATAGTTGGATATTGCCTACCTGGACTTCAGTAAAGCCTTTGATACAGTTCCACATAAAGAGCTGATAGATAAATTAGTGAAGATTGGACTTAATCCCTGGATAGTTCAATGGATTTGCAGCTGGCTGAAGCGTAGACATCAGAGAGTTATTGTTAATGGCGAGTATTCTGAGCAGAGACAGGTTACAAGTGGTGTGCCACAAGGGTCTGAATCCTATTCTTTTTAATATGTTTGTGAGTGACATTTGGTAGGGAAGGTTTGCCTATTTGCCAATGACTCTAAAGTGTGCAATAGGGTTGATATTCCTGGAGGCATCTGTAATATGGTAAATTATTTAGCTTTACTAGATAAATGGTCAAAGCAATGAAAACTGCAGTTTAATGTTTCCAAATGTAAAATAATGCACTTGGGGAAAAGGAATCCTCAATCTGAGTATTGTATTGGCAGTTCTGTGTTAGCAAAAACTTCAGAAGAGAAGGATTTAGGGATAGTGATTTCTGACAGTCTCAAAATGGATGAACAGTGCAGTCAGGCGGTAGGGAAAGCAAGTAGGATGCTTGGCTGCATAGCTAGAGGTATAACAAGCAGGAAGAGGGAGATTGTGATTCCCTTATATAGAGCGCTGGTGAGACCACATTTGGAATACTGTTTTTCATTTCTGGAGACCTCACCTACAAAAAGATATTGACAAAATTGAACGGGTCCAAAGACGGGCTACAAGAATGGTGGAAGGTCTTAAGCATAAAACCTATCAGGAAAGACTTAATGAACTCAATCTGTATAGTCTGGAGGACAGAAGGAAAAGGGGGGACATGATCGAAACATTTAAATATGTTAAAGGGTTAAATAAGGTCCAGGAGGGAAGTGTTTTTAATAGGAAAGTGAACACAAGAACAAGGGGGCACAATCTGAAGTTAGTTGGGGGAAAGATCAAAAGCAACATGAGAAAATATTATTTTACTGAAAGAGTAGTAGATCCTTGGAACAAACTTCCAGCAGACGTGGTTGGTAAATCCACAGTAACTGAATTTAAACATGCCTGGGATAAACATATATCCATGCTAAGATAAAATACAGGAAATAGTATAAGGGCAGAGTAGATGGACCAGGAGGTCTTTTTCTGCCGTCAGACTTCTATGTTTCTATGTTTCTATGTCCTAATTAACTTCTTTTAATTGTTTTTTATTTCTAGTTCTGATAGACAATTTAATAATATCAAGTTATATTGGAGCACAAATTAGTTTTTTGATAGCACTGGAGGCAATGACAGATCTTCAGACAGGTGGAGTTAAAATTTCTTTTTATGGACTTATGCAGATTAGAATATTTATTTATTAAATTTATATTGCAGCCTACCTCATCAAAACCAACTCCAGGCAGTACACAATAAAATAAAATAACAATATAAAAAACCAGAGATATAAAATGTAACAGCAAGCAATTTGAATAAAACAAAACCTAAGGAATATGCTCGTGATTGGATAGAGCAGGCAAACATGTTTCATTTGGATGGAACATATTATAGCATTGTACCCAATGAGATTAGTAAGTCATTAACTATGAGGTAATGAGGCAGAACTATAAAGACAATGAATTTTTGAAAGAACAAAGAAGCAATATTTCCTGAATATATCTTAGAAGACAGTTATTTTATTTTACTTTGATGGAGTAAAATGTCTTGCTCACCTCCCAGTATCTTTTCGCAGTACAGTGATCCCTCGATTTTCGCGATCTCGTTCTTCGCAAAACGCTATATCGCGATTTTTCCCACCCGATGACGTCACTCTCTTCCTTCCTTTCTCATCTTTCTTTCTCTCTCTCTTTCTCTATCTTGCTTCTTCCTCTCTCACACTCTCTTCCTCCCTCTCTCATCTCTTTCTTTCCTTCTCTCTCTTTCTCTATCTCTCCCCCTCTTGCTGGCGGGCGGCGGGCGGGCGGGCGAGCGGGGGCATCAGCGAGGAAGACCCAGGGAAGGTTCCTTCGGCCGCCCAGCAGCTGATCTGCTCGGCAGCACAGCAGCAGCGAGGAGTCAAATCGGGGTTTCCCCTTTGCGTGGGTGGCGGGGAAACCCCGATCTTCGTCTGCTCGCTGCTGCTGTGCTGCCGAGAAGATCAGCTGCTGGGCGGCCGCAGCAGCAGCGAGCAGACGAAGATCGGGGTTTCCCCACCGCCCACGCAAAGGGGAAACCCCGATCTTCGTCTGCTCGCTGCTGCTGCGCTGCCGAGCAGATCAGCTGCTGGGCGGCCGAAGGAACCTTCCCTGGGTCTTCCCCGCTGCCCACGCAAACTCCACCATCTGCGCATGCGCGGCCATGAAAAAGGGCATGCATGCGCAGATGGTGTTTTTACTTCCGCAACCCTACATCGCGGAAAATCGATTATCGCGAGGAGTCTTGGAACGGAACCCTCGCGATAATCGAGGGATCACTGTATACCAGTTTTACTCAGCTTGTTCTTATAGCTGAGTTGATGATTTATTTTCCATGGCAAAATGAGGGTTTCTAATAGGAAAATGGCACATTGATCCCATGTAGCTATACAACTTGTTTTCCTTGGGATAATGTATTTGGTTAGAGCATTAAGTTTGTCCTCTATGTTCTCCTTCATCTTTTAACAATTCTTAATACATTGCATTTTTAAAAAAAATGTTTCAATCATGTTTTGAACCAATCATAGTACAGTGATACCTCGTCTTACAAACGCCTCTTCATACAAACTTTTCGAGATACAAACCCGGGGTTTAAGATTTTTTTGCCTCTTCTTACAAACTATTTTCACCTTACAAACCCACCGCCGCCACTGGGATGCCCCACCTCTGGACTTCCGTTGCCAGCAAAGCACCCGTTTTTGTGCTGCTGGGATTCCCCTGAGGCTCCGCTCCATGGGAAACCCCACCTCCGGACTTCCGTGTTTTTGTGATGCTGCAGGGGTATCCCAGCAGCGCAAAAACGGGTGCCTTGCTGGCAACGGAAGTCTGGAGGTGGGGTTTCCCATGAAGGGGACCCTCAGGGGAATCCCAGCAACGCAAAAACGGGCGCTTTGGCTGGCAAAAGGGGTGAGTTTTGGGCTTGCACTCATTAATTGCTTTTCCATTGATTCCTATGGGAAACATTGTTTCATCTTACAAACTTTTCACCTTAAGAACCTCGTCCCGGAACCAATTAAGTTTGTAAGACAAGGTATCACTGTATATCTGAGAATAATTGTCAGGGTTCCAAGTAATAGATCCATTGCAAGCAAGGTAAATTCCTCAAAGAATAGCTTTATTGGAAATTTCATATTGGCACATAACTGGGCAAGTTTTTTGCTTGGGCAAAACTTCGATTTGAAATCAGCTCACCTAAGTCATTTTTTAAAATGAAATCTTCAATCTGAAGTACCAAAATTGGTTCAATGCCTCAGAATGCATTAGAAGCAGTAGACGAATCTGGAATCCATTCCTGGTTAGAAGTGCACGTTTTGGGTTCTTTGCCTGCTGCTTTTAAGAAGCAAAGACCAGACAGCAGGTTTGGGGGCATGGCCAGCCAGCCATCGCTTCCAGTTTGGGGATTGGGGGCAAATTTCCACCACTGGTTTGGGATAATTGGTCCGAACTGGCAGCAACCCACCATTGTTATCATTCCTAGAGTTTGACCTGCCTAGTTTTATAAAGTCTGTTTGTTTTGCTCTATACTCACTTTAGTTCAGAAAGCAAAGTTCTCAGTGCATGAAAGGCTAGGGGGCTTTGTTTTCAGCCAAGTTGTTGCACAATTTGACATTGATTACAACTGGGGAGGAGGATGCTCTTCAAGGTCAGTAAGCTGACTTTTGTAAGTGTCTTTTCACGCCCAATCCAGCACCTCAATTGACTTTAAATTATTATAAGGCAAATAGAACAGGAAATGCAGTCATACTTTCAGTATAAAAGCTGCTAATTCTCTGGGGATTTGCATAAGTGTTTTGCATGCAATTGTCTGGATATTAGCCAAAGGACAGAGAAATGAACTTATCACTCCCGTGTGACTGCTTTGCCCGAGTTTATATCCTGTTTTCTTGCAAAACAATATTCCTCAAGTTGGCTAATGATCAAACACAAGTCACCTTAATTAAAACAATATATTAAATCCATGTCAAAATCAATAAGAAATAAAGAAGAGGTAAATTATGATATAGTGTTAGAGAGTGAGAAGGTAAAATATAAATTCATTTACAACTTAAGTTAAGTCACGTTTTTGGAAATTTTTGTTTTTCGGGGTCCTTTTTTCCACTTCTTCCTTTCCATTTCTTTTTCTCTCACTTTTACTGTTCTACTTTTCTTGCTTCAATAACAGTTGTACTGTTTTTATCTTGTTAATTTATATTTTTTTTTAAAAAAAAGAGGGAAAAAAGAAGTATTTCTGTGGTAGATACCCGAAACTCAAACATGACAGAATTAATCCTGTTCCATTTACCAAGAGGGTGCTGGGACATTTCCTAAAATTCTCAAAATCTGCGTTAGCTCTTTTAGCAATTATGCAGGTTATAACAAATGATAATGTAATTAGGCAAAATCAGAATAGAATAGAATAGAATAGAATTCTTTATTGGCCAAGGAAGGAATTTGTCAAGAATCATGAAATACAACACTTAATGTGTTCTGACGAGGTCTCTGGTAGAATCTTCCCAAAAATTCACAGATACAAATGTCAGACACACACACGATTGACAATTCAAAACAATGTTCTTTATACCGAAAAATCCAAATGAACTAAGCACTCTTTTTGTATAGCAAAGAGCACTTGTCTCCAAACAAATTGGTAATTGGTACAAGTCCCTTATCAGTTCTGTGATACTTAGCTTGCAGCTGTGAGGTAATTCACAGTCCTTCTTCTTTCACAAAGTGAAACACACTTTGCTCTGCGTTAGCTTCAAAGCGGGGGGAAATCAGCACACAAAGATCAAAGTCAGCAAAGCAGTCATGAAACACAACGATCAGATAATCCTCCACAATGGCCAAACCCACAGGCTGCTATTTATAGCAGCCTCACTAATTACCACAGCCCCACCCAACCACAGGTGGCCTCATTTTTGTTGATAATAATCTCTCAGTTGTTGCTGCCTATGCATCGCTCTCCGCATGCATGGCTGTATCATTAACTCTTGTTCTGAATCCAAGGAGGAGCTCGATAATTGATCTCCTTCTGATCTGTCTGCCCCACTCTCCTCCTCCCTGTCACTCATGTCTTCTTGGTCAGAGGAGCCTTCATCATCAGATTCCACCGGGGGCGAAACAGGCCTGCAGCATGTGGATGTCTCCCCCACATCCACAGTCTTTGGGGCAGGAGCTGGGCCAGTGCAAACCACAACACTATCTTGATTTTTTCTTTTAATACCATAGCTGTTAAAGATCTGCTCTTTGTTTACCTTACCCAATTAAAAAGTTTGTGAAGATTTAATGATACCAGCAAATTCTTTTTCTGCTCATGTTAAATATCATTTGTCATGTTGCCCAGGATTTGGTGACCTCCTCCAATAAATTTAGTATTCACAAGTCTATTTTGCCATTGGTTTGTCTTCAAGCTCTTCTTTCTCTTTCTTTTGCATCTATTTTGCTGGTAGACAATTATTAATTTTATTCTCTACTGCTTAATTTAACTGGCTAACAGGCAGTTAAGAGTAATAGGCGAGGAAGGAAATGAAGCAAAGCAGAAAGATTTCAGATGGAATAATAAAGGAAGCTGACAATTGACCGAGGAGGATGGACACTGAAAGACACAGCAATTCTGTGGCGAGGGGGGCGTTTGCCCAGGTTTGCCTGGTGCACCAGTTGCGGCCCTATCTGGACCGAGACTCATTGCTCACAGTCACTCATGCCCTCATCACCTCGAGGTTCGACTACTGTAATGTTCTCTACATGGGGATACCTTTGAAAAGTGTTCAGAAACTTCAGATCGTGCAGAATGCAGCTGCGAGAGCAGTCATGGGCTTCCCAAGGTATGCCCATGTTACACCAACACTCCGCAGTCTGCATTGGCTGCCAATCAATTTCCGGTCACAATTCAAAGTGTTGGTTATGACCTTTAAAGCCCTTCATGGCACTGGACCAGAATATCTCCGAGACCGCCTCCTGCCGCACGAATCCCAGCGACTGATTAGGTCCCACAGAGTGGGCCTTCTCCAGGTCCCGTCAACTAAACAATGTCGGTTGGCGGGCCCCAGGGGAAGAGCCTTCTCTGTGGCGGCACCGGCTCTCTGGAACCAACTCCCCCCAGAGATTAGAACTGCCCCTACTCTTCCTGCCTTCCGTAAACTCCTTAAAACCCACCTTTGCCATCAGGCATGGGGGAATTGAAACACCTCCCCCGGGCATGTTCAATTTATACATGGTATGCTTGTGTGTATGTCTGTTAGTATATGGGGTTCTTTTAAATCTTTAAATATTTTAAAGTTATTTGGATTATTTATGATTTGTTCTATCTTGTTGTGAGCCGCCCCGAGTCTTCGGAGAGGGGCGGCATACAAATCTAAATAATAATAAATAAATAAATAAATAAATAAATAAATAAATAAATAAATAAATAAATAAATAAATAAATAAATAAATAAATAAATAAATAAATAAATAAATTCATTCATTCTGGAAAAAATGGCACAGAAAGCCACTGATGCAGGGCATGAAGTTGAATTCAGTGAAGCAGGACTAGTGAAGGTTGGAGTACAGTAGACAGAAGATAGCTAAGCCAGAGAAGTTTTAAAATGAGGGAAGGATTAATGGCTTTAATGCCACAGAGCAGTACCAAGGATCAAAGCTAAGATCAAGCCAGCCAAAGAACGGATGGAGAAGTATAAAATCCAACACAATAAAATAAAGCCCTGGGCTATACTTGCACACTGGAAATATGCTAGTTTAAACCAGGATGTGGGGCATAATGATATGTATGAAACCCCTATTGGAATCTGTGTGCCATCTGTGAGTGCATAGGACTGCAACCTTATGAATGATTCTCCAACCCCCAACTGAATTAATTACATTACAGTACTCTTCTTCTACATATGCTGCCTGGGAGTAGAAAATCATTTTGAGATGAGACAGATGGTAGTCTTTCCTGCAAGATCTCTGGAACTTGACTTGTAACTGCATTTCTCTTGATTCCTGGAGGGGCTGCTCCATAAGGCATGAATTCTTGGCTTAGTCTACATCAGGGGTCCCGAAACCTTTTACTCAGGGGGTGAGTTCACTGTTGGAGGGCCGGATTATAAAAAAAACTATGAAAAAGTAAAATACCAATAGAAAAATAATGCATCAATTAATATATTTCCATAAATTATACTTTTCTATAATTTCATTCAATATTTCCAAGCTCAATTAATTTTCAGGCACTTAGCGTTTACTATTATTAACAGTGATGGGCGAACCCAACAGTGTTCGAGTTCGGCAAGTTCGGACGAACTTTGTGTAAAATTTGGCCGAATCCGAACTCGAACCTGAATGGTTCGTGGCGCCAAAGCTCGGCCTCCGGAATCTTTGTGGGAGGGATTCCCCAGCTCCTTCAAAGGGAGGTCTTTTCATGTAAAAAAAATATATTTTTACAAAAAAAGGATACTTCAGCAGCACCGCAAGCCAAGGGAGGTCCTTTCACGTGAAAATAAAAACTTTTATTTTTACATGAAAAGACCTCCCTTAGCTTGCAGTGCCGCTGCGGCATTTTTTTTTGTAAAAATAATTTTTTTTAACATGAAAAGACCTCCCTTTGAAGGAGCTAGGGAATCCCTCCCATGAAGAGATTCAGGGGGCGGAGCTTTGACATCACGTACACTGGCAGGTTGCTAAGGATGCCAAGGTGATCACTTCCTGGGCCATAGTTTGGGGACTGCTGGTCTACATCAATGCAACTTGAAAAGAGAGCCAACCAAGTCAACCCTAACAGAAATTTGAGTCTCAACCAGGGATGGTTTTCACTTACCTTCCCTACCAGTTCGCAAATGTGAGCATGTGCACTTCTCAAGCATGCACTTTAGTCACACACGAGCCTTCCGCGCATGTGCCCAGCTTCAAAAACATGCACAAATGGGATAAAATAGAGCCAGGGCAGGTGGGTAATTTTCACTACTGGTTGAGGTGAACTGGATCGGATCAGACTGGCTAAATAACACCCATGGTCTCAACCATGTACAGTATATGCTTCCTACTCTTCCATGAGAAAAAATTGTATATTCAGGTTCTTTTTCTAAAAAAAACCCAGCGTGGTGCCTTCATAAAAGTTTTTATTGTATGGTGGCCCAAGGTCACATTATAGTGAATGACAATCTTCCCTTAAATAAAAGCAATTGGCATGAATTAAAGAGCAGATAGGGAAATTGAACATCGTTCTGCATTAAGATATTTTGGAAGAAAGCTGGGGCAAGGAAGCTGATGAAATCTAATAAATAAGATATTGCTGTTTTATGTGCCCTTTGCAACATGTTCTCTTGTTGAATGGGTCACCTGTTCCTAACTTTTGCCAAGTGAATTTAACAAAAATGAACTCGGCGTATTATTTTATTCCAATAGAAATTTGAACACTGTTCAAAATATATTCAAGCTTTAAATGAGACAAGTCCCTACACATATTCAAATGATAAAATTTTCATTTGAATATTTACTCTACCCAGCAGAATGAATACATTCTCCCCTTCTGTAAAAAAACAATAACAATCAGAAAACAGGCTTTATTTTTAACTTAACTAAATATTTGGATATGCTGAGAATAATTTTAACCATGGGAGAATGGTGACTTTGTATGCACAAGTGTGATTGCGTACTCTCCTTCCATATAGAGTGTGTTTGTCAGTTTATCAGAAATATTAACATAAACATGAAATATATAAATCAAAAGGTGTAAGAATTGAAGATAGAAAAAGAATGTGTGTGTGTAAGTTTTTATATATTTCTTTGGTCCTGTGGTACTGATATTCTATATTACCTATTGATAACTGAGTGAAATTATAATGGATAAACACTTCTTTACATGATGTTAAAGCTGGTTTGATGTTATCACTAAAAACATATGGGAATGTTTGGAAATAGACCTGAAAATGTGGATGAGTCATGTTGTTGGCTGATATTGCAATAAGTTATAACATCAATTGAGATGTCTGCATTAAAAATCCATAAAGTACTTTTGGTAAGAATAAATTACTATAATGGTATTAGAAGGATAAGATAGGAAGGATCTAAGATAAGAAGGATCTAAAGATTAAGGAAAAGAAAAACATGCACTTGGGGAAAAGGAATCCTCAATCTGAGTATTGCATTGGCAGTTCTGTGTTAGCAAAAACTTCAGAAGAGAAGGATTTAGGGGTAGTGATTTCTTATAGTCTCAAAATGGGTGAGCAGTGTGGGCGGGCGGTAGGAAAAGCAAGTAGGATGCTTGGCTGCATAGCTAGAGGTATAACAAGCAGGAAGAGGGAGATTGTGATCCCCTTATATAGAGCGCTGGTGACACCCCATTTGGAGTACTGTGTTCAGTTCTGGAGACCTCACCTACAAAAAGATATTGACAAAATTGAACGGGTCCAAAGACGGGCTACAAGAATGGTGGAAGGTCTTAAGCATAAAACGTATCAGGAAAGACTTAATGAACTCAATCTGTATAGTCTGGAGGACAGAAGGAAAAGGGGGGGCATGATCGAAACATTTAAATATGTTAAAGGGTTAAATAAGGTTCAGGAGGGAAGTGTTTTTAATAGGAAAGTGAACACAAGAACAAGGGGACACAATCTGAAGTTAGTTGGGGGAATGATCAAAGGCAACATGAGAAAATATAATTTTACTGAAAGAGTAGTAGATCCTTGGAACAAACTTCCAGCAGACGTGGTTGGTAAATCCACAGTAACTGAATTTAAACATGCCTGGGATAAACATATATCCATTGTAAGATAAAATACAGGAAATAGTATAAGGGCAGACTAGATGGACCATGAGGTCTTTTTCTGCCGTCAGACTTCTATGTTTCTAACATTTAAATGTGACTTACACAGAAGGGCTCAAGCTATCTTAACATTAGTGTTGTATCTTGAAATGGCTACCTTGTATTTCCTGTAGATAGTTTGTTCCGTCTCCCAGCGCTGTCTGAGCTGAAGCAGGAAGTCGCTCCTGATTGGCTCAGACGCGGCTGGCTCTTGCTTTGGCGGGAGCCGCAAATGTATAAAAGAAGCGGTTTCTCCAAGCAGAGCCAGTCGGTACTAGCTGAATTGTCACTTGCCTTGCTGAGCTGTCACTTGTTCTCTGAGCGAAATAAAAGTACCAATTTTGTTTGAACCCTGCCTCTGGGTCTACTTCACTGGCGACGAACGGACGGAAGAAACATTGTGTGCAACATGAGCAACGTCCAGATCGGCCGGGCTCCAGAATTCTTCGACCCCGAAAAAACGTCCTGGGACGAATACATGGCCACCTTCAAGATCTTCCTCGAGGCGACAGGGATACAGGACGCCGAAGCCGATCGCAGACGGGCTATTTTTCTGAATTACTGCAGCCCAGAAATCCGTGGCCTTGCCCAGACTCTCACCGACCCGCAGCCAGCAAGAACCGTCGCTTGGGACGTCCTACAAGACAAGCTAGCGAGCCACTTCAAACCGACCAAACCAGCCATGATTTTTCGGCATCAGTTCTCCATGATGGCTCAGAAGGAAACGGAATCAATCAACCAATTTACAATGCGACTTCGGATGGTACTTGCACAATGCAAGTTTAAAGACCCAGAAGCTCGCCTCACCGATGCCTTGGTTTTCGGCATGAGAAGCGCCACGGTGAGGAACAAACTCCTCACCGAAGACGAGCCGACTCTACAAACCGTGATTAAACTAGCGCAAACCGCAGAAGCCGCCGACGCAGCAGCTAGAGAATTAAAAGAACACAGAAGGCGAGAACTCATTGCCAAGATTGACTCCGCGTCTCCCCGCGCCGTGGAATCAGACGACCTCAGCCAACCAGCTCACAACGGGGACAACTGCTTCCTGGTACAAGACCAGCCAAGACACCACAGAGCTACTCACCCCCCAGCCCCCTGCGCGGGCTGCCGAGGGAACCACCAGCGCCATCGATGCCCCTTCCGAGACGCCACATGCCGCCGCTGCAACCGTCGAGGCCACATCGCCATCGCATGCAGAGCAACGGCACCAGAGGAGACATTCTCCACACCGCACCACCAACGACCACAAAACCAGACGCCCCAACCGCGAGAAAACCGACTGTTCCGCTATTCGGGTCAAAGGAACTACTCAACCGCTAACCGCGACTACTCTAGAGGTAACACTCAATTTTCCGTGAATAACACGGCAACCAAAAAAGGGGGCAAAATTGTTATCTCGCTGTTACTAAATAACCAACCATGCTCGATGGAGCTTAATACAGGGTCTAGGTATACCATTATGCCTTGGGAGAAGTTTAAACTGTATATGCCTAATCTGTCTAAATCTGATCTGTAGTAATCAGAGATTTTCAAGGGGGGGTAATCTCGGTCCTGGGAACAGCAAATGTACCTATTGTATTCAAGAATGTCAAATGTACCCTACCCATGCTTATTGTAACGGGGGCTAAGCACTCTCTCCTGGGGTTGGCTTGGATGGAACCTTTGGGGATTGAAATTTCGGGTGTGTGTAATGTAAACTGTGATAATATGCCTAACTTTGTGCAAGAGTTCCCCGAAGTGTTCAGCCCCACCTTAGGATCGTATAAGGGGCCCCCTATATCATTTTCTATTGACCCCAAGGTCCCACCAGTCCGGCTCAAACCTCGCAGGGTACCCCTTCCGCTTCTCCCCAAACTAGACCTGCAGCTAGATAAACTTATAAGCCAAGGTATTTTGGTCCCTGTGGAACAAGGGCCATGGGAAACGCCCATAGTTACGCCTCTTAAGCCAGATGGTTCTTTAAGGGTTTGCGCTGACTATAAATCTACCCTTAATAAGGTCCTCCAACATCACCCCTACCCCATCCTGGTGGTACAACAACTCCTACACTCCCTGGGGGAAGGAAAAAGGTTTGCAAAAATCGACCTCGCGCAAGCTTACCAGCAGCTTCCGGTTGATGAACAAACAGCAAACGCACAAACAATTGTAACGCACAGGGGGGCTTTCAATTGCACGAGGTTACAGTTTGGGGTAAGCATAGCCCCAGGGATATTCCAGAGTATTATGGAATGCCTATTGTCAGGGGTAAATGGGGCCATCCCATATTTTGATGACATCTTAATTGCAGGGGGAAACCAAGAACAAGTAAACAAAAGAATAAGGGAAGTACTTAAGAGGTTACAGGATAAAGGCTTAAGAATCAAGCCTGACAAATGTGTCTGGGGATCCAACAGTATAGAATTCCTAGGATATAAAGTAGACAAAGAAGGTATCCACCCCACAACAGAGAAACTGAGGGCCATTAGGGAAGCCCCAGAGCCACGAGATAAGAATGAGCTGCAGGCATTTTTAGGCCTCCTTAATTTTTATTCCGTTTTTTTAAAGCAGAAGGCAACAGTAGCAGAGCCTCTACATCATTTACTCCAGAAGGAAACCCGTTGGACATGGGGGGAAACTGAACGTGAAGCCTTTTTCCAAATAAAGCAATTACTAACTTCTAAAAGTGTGGTAGTCCAATATAGTGCTTCACTACCCATTAGGCTCACGTGCGACGCTTCACCGTACGGCATAGGAGGAGTCCTAGCTCACGTTCTGCCTAATAAGACAGAGGCCCCAATCGCATTTTTCTCCAGAACCATGACCAGCACAGAGAGGAATTATAGCCAGTTAGATAAAGAGGCTCTAGCTTTAGCGGCAGGGGTGAAGAAATTTCACAATTACATTTTTGGAAGAAGTTTTGAATTAGTTACAGACCACAAGCCTTTACTAGGTCTGCTAGCCCCCAATAAGCCCACTCCGCCATTTATGTCTCCAAGACTGATCAGGTGGGCTCTTTTCCTCTCAGGGTACCAGTATGATCTCACCCACAAGGGGGGGAAGGAAATCAATCACGCAGATGGCCTCAGCAGGTGCCCCATAACAGACTTAGTGGAGGACCCTGCTCCTTCCACAGATGTACTAATGATAGAACTCGAGGATAACCCACTAACCACGGCCAAAGAGGTAGCTGCACACACGCAGCAAGATCAAATCCTTAAACAAGTGGTCAACTGTGTACTTAAGGGATGGCAAAATGATTCTGTGAAACCTGAATTGGGTGACTTCAAAACCAAAAGACTTGAGTTATCTTATGTAAAGGGTTGTCTGCTGTGGGGAGATAGAGTGATCATCCCCAAAAGCCTAAGGGTAAAGGTACTCAAAATGTTACATGTGGGCCATCCTGGGATTGTCAGGATGAAGAGCCTAGCAAGAGGGCATTTATGGTGGCCAGGTCTGGATGCTGATATTGAGAGCTGGGTATCAAAGTGTGACCCATGCCAAGAGTCACGGCCTAATCCCCCCAAAACAACTCCGGCTGAGTGGGAGCAGCCTGCTGGACCTTGGTCAAGAATCCACATTGACTTTGCTGGTCCAGTGGGGTCCCAGTATTTCTTAATAGTGGTTGATGCGTTCTCCAAATGGGTGGAAATAATAGCAATGAACAACATAACCACAAGTGCCACCATCAAGGTATTGAGTAGACTGTTTGCCACCCATGGTTGCCCAGATATCTTAGTGTCTGACAATGGGCCACAGCTAACAGCCAGGCAATTCGAATTGTTCCTAGATGGCCTAGGGGTCAGGCATGCCCTCATCTCGCCTTACTCGCCTTGGGCTAATGGCTTGGCAGAACGTTACGTTCGTGTGGCAAAGGAGGAATTGCGCAGGTCAGGCCCTGGGGATGTACAACAAAATTTGGACCAATTCTTGCTCACCCAACACATCACCCCTAACTCTCACACACATGTAAGCCCTGCAGAGTTATTAATGGGAAGAAAATTAAGGTCACCACTAGATAGGTTGAACCCAAGATTCTGTATTAATAATAATCAAATGTGTGTAAAACCTGAAAGAGAAATGTATTTGGGACAAAATGTATATGTAAAAAGTTTTGATGGAAGTGTAAACTGGATGAAAGGAATTGTTGTTAAGCAAAATGCACCAAAGACTTATATAGTAAAACTAGAGGATGGTCGTATGTGGAAACGACACATCGACCACATTCGGAAACGAACAGAAAATCAGTTGCCACAACCCGCTGACATGGACTCTCCCCCTTCAACAGACTTTAACACATTGCCCGAATTAAGAGACACGCAAAGGGACTTATCGGGCCAGGGAGAGCCATCCAGCGACGCCGAGCCATCCTCCTCCTCCGAAGCCTTCGTTGGGCCCGCCAGGCCAAGTCCACCGCACCGGGAGAACAGCGGCGAGCCATCCTCCACAGTCAGTGTCGAAGGAGAAATTGAACTGCGCAGGTCGGAGCGAGCTTCACGGAGACCCCACCGATTGGACGACTTTGTCACGTGGCTTTCGTGATGGATGTGTCCAACTATGAGGGGAGGGGTGTTGTATCTTGAAATGGCTACCTTGTATTTCCTGTAGATAGTTTGTTCCGTCTCCCAGCGCTGTCTGAGCTGAAGCAGGAAGTCGCTCCTGATTGGCTCAGACGCGGCTGGCTCTTGCTTTGGCGGGAGCCGCAAATGTATAAAAGAAGCGGTTTCTCCAAGCAGAGCCAGTCGGTACTAGCTGAATTGTCACTTGCCTTGCTGAGCTGTCACTTGTTCTCTGAGCGAAATAAAAGTACCGATTTTGTTTGAACCCTGCCTCTGGGTCTACTTCAATTAGACTTATTGAAATGTTTTTTTTCCTGTGAACTATGAATCCAGAAGTTAATTTTAAAATTGTCTGCCATTAAAGATAATGTTTACAAGAGGTTAAGAAAGAGGGATAAGTTTTACCAGATGAGATTGGTTTAAAAATGGATTTAAAAGTTATAACAGTGATATAGTAAAATCTGCTAAACTGGATATACAAATGAAATCAGCTGATGACTTAAAACATTAAAAGGCATATACAAATAACAAATTTAAAAAATGACTAGAGTGAAGAATTTTGTGAGAAAGAATGAAATTGAATGAATTTCAAAAATGAAAAAAAAACCAACCCTCACAACAAATTTAATTGACTTTTTATTCATCGGGATTGAATGATGACTAGGCTTACAGGTAGGAGATAAGATATGGAAAGAGCAGGTTGTTGCATTTTTAAGAGAAGGTGATAAATTAACTAAAATTGTTTATATTTGTGATGAAATGGGAAGTCATTTGTATCTGTTTCTTTACTATATTCTTATTTTTCCTTTCTTTTCTATTTTTTTTTCTTTTCTGCATTTTCTATTTTTATTCCCTTTTATTAGTTTATATTAATTTTTATCTTTTTAACTTTAAATGTTTAATTGAATTATTATAAAAAAATTGAAAGCCTTTAAAGCAATACTGTCTTGTAATGAACTCATTTATGTAGCCAAGTGTGGGTGTTCCAGTACAAAATATAGCACAAAGAAATTACGCTGTAATTCAACATGAAGTATTACTCTATTAAAATTAGAGGAATGACAACTCCATCTTTCTTGGCAAATAAACTGTGATGGAACTTGGAAGATCACACGGAATTAAACTTGCCTTCGCCATAACTCATTCTCAACTCAGAACTACTTTTGGTGTGTGGGTGAACAGATGGCAATGGCTGTTGTGGGAAAAAAAAATAGGGCACATTAGATCCACTACGAGATGTTAACCAGAAGCAGCTAATATTGTATGGAGCAGAATGAATGGAGCAGAATTTTACCTGTCTCATACTTTTAGTGAATTTTGTAAACTACTCTATTTATTATTTGTTTGTCTGTCTGTCTGTCTGTCTGTCTGTCTGTCTGTCTGTCTGTCTGTCTGTCGGTCGGTCGGTCGGTCGGTCGGTCGGTCTGTCTGTCTGTCTGTCTGTCTGTCTGTCTGTCTGTCTGTCTATCTATCTATCTATCTATCTATCTATCTATCTATCTATCTATCTATCTATCTATCTATCTATTTATTGGATTTGTATGCCGCCCCTCTCCGTGGACTCGGGGCGGCTAACAACAGTGACAAAAACAGCATGTAACAATCCAATACTAAAACAACTAAAAAACCCTTATTTATAAAACTGAACATACATACAAACATACCATGCATAAATTGTAGAGGCTTAGGGGGAAAGAATATCTCAGTTCCCCCATGCCTGACGGCAGAGGTGGGTTTTAAGGAGCTTACGAAAGGCGAGGAGGGTGGAGGCAATTCTAAGCTCTGGGGGGAGTTGGTTCCAGAGGGCCGGGGCCGCCACAGAGAAGGCTCTTCCCCTGGGTCCCGCCAAACTAAGTTGGATTCCCCTTTACCTGTCCCACTTTAGGTCAAACTGATTTAATAGCAAAGAAGCAATATTTTAATTATATTATTCATTAAAGCAACTGCATCTTTTTCAAACCTTGTACAAAACCCTGGGGGAGAAAGGACTTGTGCATACTTAAATGAATAGAAGAAATCCTATTTTTGTCTAGTGCACTTTTTCCAAATTATTTCTAAAACAGTCCTACTATTAATGTATCTCTTTTACTTGTTATTTAAATAATGTCTTAACATGTTGATAATATTAGCTAATATTGCAACCTAATTTAGAGGCAGTGGACTTCCTCAAACACACCCAGTATTGTAGCTCTTATCATCTCTTATATACAAAGGAATAAAATCAGAAATTTACTTTGTTCTTTCAGAAGGCTTTGGAAAACTGTTGCTGTGCTAATATTAGTTTATTTTTAAGGTAGGATTACTTGGCTTAACTTGAGCAAAATAAGGGTTACCAAACCCCAAACGGAAGCTTGCTTTCTTCTCCCAGGTACAAGAAAAGGGATAAAAGAGATCTGAGTTATGATTTCATATCAAACCATGGCTTTCCGCATTATAAAGAGTTTGAAGAATCTCACAAATTTATGATGACTATTAGCTTTCTTCTTTATTCTCGCCAATATTTTCTGCATCATATTTTAATACATCTTCCGTGCCTGTCCATACAGTATCTCTGTGAATTCAAATGTAAATATTTCCATTTGTTTCCAAAGAGAAATAAAGGGATAATGGAGTTAAGCCAATATATCTCATCTTTATTACTTTGAAGATCATCTTTTGTGATGATTAAGCAATGGGCAATGTATTATAATGCTTTTTTTTTTAATGAAGGTCAAAAATGATTATTTCCTGGGAAAATATAACTGATGTGATTGTGTCGTTTTTGTCTCCCCATTTAAACAAACTTAGGTGTGATTGTATTTACTAGGTTTAAGTCTGAAAAAATAACAAGATAGCCCTGTATCTTTGTATACCTTAAATGGTTAATATATAGTGAATAAAAGAATATAGTAACACTGTTTCCTGCTAAAATGTTTGTCAAAGTGGCCACTAGATTCTAATAAGGTGGATTCTATCTTTCATGGGCAGTTACAGAGATATTTTACAATATATTTTTAACCAAGCAACAATCCAAACGAAGGATATCATGTGATAGCACTCATAACAACTCAATAACGGGTAGAAATTCTAAGAATGAGAAGACTGGCGTGTAACAATATGGTTTTCTTTATAGATATTAAAATCTCCAGACTAATGTATTACAGGAAAGGAAAAGCCATTAGCTTGTTATTTGGGAATTTAGTCTGATACCAACCAACTCACTTATCTGAAGTACTTTGTTCATGCTGGAATGCTACATAGAGGAAACAACAGGTAGGAGAAATAGGCCTATGCAAAAAGCAGAACATTTTTTTTAAAAAAGAAAAGCAACAAAACATCTTGATTGTACAGACCAATTCTTTTTACTGATTTAATTGTCATCCGACTGCCACAATTGTTTGCCAGCGCAGGGCACTAAATAGATATACCATTTCCAATTAAGTTTTCCCTTCAGCACATTTCTTCCCCATAAGTGCCTACTTAGTGTTGTACATACTCCCGATCAGTTGGAGGATGATGAAGATATTGAGGACTCGGATTCAGATAGTGTTTATGAAGTAGTGGGGGGGGGGGGTTACAGGTAGTAGAACAGGTGAGAGGCCAGCCACAGGATGGGTCTATGAGTTCAGGATCTAGTGAGGAAGAATCAGACGCCCGCTGGTTTAATCCCAAATTCAGAAGGATTCAGAAATGTAGAGAGCAAAGGTCTGGAAGAAGATATTAAGGAGAGGAATGGGTTAAATATTGTAGTGAGGTAATTGGCACATCAGGGGGCTAGTGGAGAAGAATGGTGGAGTTTCAACGTTGCTGAATAGAAATATGGATGTGTTTTCGCCACGCTAAAGTAAGCCAAGTATTTTGTATTGTATTTAGTCAGTGCTGCTGTCTTTTTTAAAGCTATGTAGTTAGGAAATAATTCTTGTCTAAGTGAAGCAGGAAAAGGAATGTGAGAAATGCGGCTAAGAGAGGGATAATGGATCGGGTGATGTCTGGAATGTGTTAAAATACAGGAGAGCAGAAAAATATACGGAGTTGCTTTATTCATGAAATGATGCATTTAATGAGAGTTATTTGTAATTACTAAACTTCTACCAGAAACCAGAACCAACTGATGGAGAGTAAGTGCCCACCGAAAGACCACAAATATAATCATGGGAATGCTATAGCTGTCTTTTCAGAGTTAAGCACAAAGGATTTTACTAGGCCTTTCTTTTAGTGAAGGTTTTAAGAGATCACAGCTTTTTTTACCATAGGTATTTTCATCTGGCTGCAGTCACAGAATTCATAAAAATAGGCAGCATATTTTTACAAATAATGTAGTGGAATTGGCATGGGAACTTGGCATCTCAGTTGAAGACTGCCAACAACTTTGTGTCTGGAGATTTTTTTTAAAAAAAATTAATGCACTTACTTGCTTTCTAGCTTTTTAATTTTAAGTAATGCTCCGGAGGTTGTCTGTCAGTTCTCAAGATATGATTCAAAGCCAAGTGAGCATTTGAAAGCAATTTCCACTCTTTTGAAGGAATCACTTTGGGGTAGAGAATTGCTTTCCAGAGATTCTCACGATAAAGTCAACGCCCTCATGGTATACCAACTTAGCAGATGCAATTTTGCCAAAGGCCTCCTAAAATTAGAATTTGTTGCTAATGAAGTTATGGTGGGAATGGTGGGAGAAAATTGAAAAGACTGTACGATACATTAATCCTAAATTGCTGTTTGTGCTATGTTGCACTGAAAAACTGGGCTGTTGTAAAATCTATCCTCTTTCCCTTAAAATTCCAACGAAAATATCTGTAAGATCTGCTGCCTCAAGCAATTTAATATTTCTATTAAATAAGCAATTTGAATGGAGTATTTTAAGGAGGTGGAAAGAAGACACAGTAATACAATCTGGTTTAATTGTAGTTTTACTGATCATTCTCATTTTAAGCAAAATGCCACACTTGAGAAATAACAGACTCAAGCAGAGACAATCAAAGTCCTCAAAAAAAAAAAATCATCGAAAGCAATGAGCAGCAAAGAGTTTATAAACATTATAAGGAACATTGATGATTGATCTGATTAAAAAGGCTGGAAGCGATTCTGAACAGCAAACATAATTCAGGTTCCTATGGAAAAGGATCATAATGAAAATTAGAAAACTTGGAAATGGTGAAATGGCAGGAGTAACGGTTCGACAAGGGAAGTTGGTGCATTCAATTTCAGTCTGTGGCTATTTGCATTATAGAGGAAATACATTTGGTTTTGATACTTCAGTTAAAAATAGTAATCTACAACTGATTGGCCTTGATCATCCAATTTATTTTCGGAAGGAAAATAAAATGCTTGTAGGGATGCCCAGAAGTGGCTTTTCTTGTGTGAAGTGATGAGGAGGGTCAGTCCTCTTAAGAATCAGGGAAACTCTGCCAGAGTTGGGCTATTTGGAAAAGAGTCCTTTTGAAACTTTGGCTAGTTCAATAGTAAGCTCAGATTTTTTAAAAAGCATGAAACCAGCCATCTAATGTGGTTTATTATTGCTCTGACAAAAGCACAAGAATGGATTTTACATGGTGACCAATCAAAGACATTGAGAGCAGTAGAAGGCCCCTCTCATGTTTGAAGGCCAAGCCTTTTAAGTAAAGTTAGGGGAGATCTTCAAGTTGAGTTCAACTGGTGACAGTTGGTTTTCTAGGCCAGGGGTCCCCAGCCTTAAAGACTTGTGGACTTCAACTTCCATAATTCCTCAGCCAGCTTTGCAATTGATGTTAATAGACTCACAACCAATTATGTTAATAGACTCACAACCAATTAATCAATGTTGCAATATTCACAGTAATTAATCTGTTAACAGTAGATTAGTAAACAATGTCACTCTACTCAAAAAAATAATTACATTCTAATTATTTAAATTTTAGTAAATCAGATGCAATTTACATAGACTTTTGTAAAGCCTTCGACTCAGTAGTTCACAATAAACTCCTTCTAAAACTGAAATCCTACGGCATCTCTGGAGCCCTACATGACTGGATATCTGTGTTCCTATTTTGACAAGTGGTCAAAATAGGGAGCGTCCTATCTAATCCTGTTCTTGTTAATAGTGGTGTACCCCAAGGCAGCGTACTAGGACCAACACTCTTCAAGCTCTATATCAGTGATGGCAAACCTATGGCACGTGGAGTCATATATGCTGGAACGTGATCTGCTGCCCTAGCTGAGCTCCAGCACACATGTGCGCACTGGCCAACTGATTTTTGGCTTGTTCCAAGGTTCTGGGAGGGCATTTTTGGCCTCTGGGGGACCAAGGGAGGCCATTTTCCCCCTCCCTAAGCTCCAAGAAAGCCTCTGGAACCTGGGGAGAGCAAAAAAAATGAAAATACTGGACACACTGGAAGTCAGAGAAAAGGGGGGTTATACGCACATGCACATGGGGTGGGACAATGGGAAGGAGCCGTGCGCACATGTGCAGGGGTGCAGGGGTCATTGAATTATGGATGTGGGCACTTTTGGTACCTGAGGAAAAAAGATTCACCATCACTGCTCTATATAAATGACCGTTGCAATCACATTACAAGCAATTGCGTTCTCTTCACCGATGATGTAAAACTCTTCAACACCACTGATAACACTGCTACCCTCCAAAAAGACTTTGATTTTATGTCAGAATGGTCAAACATCTGGCAACTCCAAATCTCAATCAACAAATGCTCTGTCCTACAAATACAAGAATACCAATACAAGGTGAATAGACAAGACCTTGCAGACAATCCTCACTCTGTAAAAGAACTTGGAATACTCATATCAAATGACCTAAGTGCCAAAGCTCACTGCAACCACATCACCAAAAAGGCTTCCAGAGTTGTTAACCTAATCTTATGTAGTTTCTTGTTACACTACTAACCAGAGCATACGAAATGTTCACCAGACCATCCTTGAATACAGCTCATCTGTCTGGAACCCACATTGCATTTTGGATTTAAATACATTAGAAAGTGTATGCCGCCCCGAGTCTGCAGAGAGGGGTGGCATACAAGTCTAATAAATTAAATTAAATTAATTAAATTAAGTGTCCAGAGATACTTTACGAGAAGAGCCCTCCACTCCTCTACTCGCAACAGAATATCTTATGCCACCAGACTTGAAATCCTAGGTTTAGAGGATTTCTTAGAGCTTAGAAAGCTTAGAACTATGTCGCCTTCGACACCACCTAAGCATAGCTCATAAAATCATCTGCTACACCATCCCTCATGTCAATGACTACTTTATCTTCAACCAGAACAATACACAAGCATACAGCAGATACAAACTTAAAGAACACCGTTCCAAACTTAACTGTAGAAAATATGACTTCAGCAACCGAGTAGTTAATGCTGGAACTCACTACTTGACACTGTAGTTTCATCACCAAACCCCCAAAACTTTACCCTTAGACTACCCACTGTTGTCATCACCCGATTCCTAAGAGGTCAGTAAGGGGCATGCATAAGTGCACCAGCATGCCTACTGTCCCTGTCCTAATGTTTCCCTCTTATTAGTTTCCATCTCAGGTATATAAACAATGTTATATCTGTGTATACTACTGTTGTGATTCCGTCCGAGGGCCCTCAGGGAGCGGCTGATCTTCTGTCAGTTTCCTGCTCAGAGGGGGAGGATGAGGAACAGGAGGTGCAGGCAGACGAGGAGGAGGAATCCCAGGCTGAGGAAGAGGGGGAACAGCCAGAGGCCCCTGAGAGGGAGCTCTCCCCAGCAAGCAGCCTGGATTCCTTAGAGGAAAATGCACAAGCAATAATCGATCTGCGACAGAGAAGAGCAACACAAAGAAGGGAGCAATTGGCTAGGTACTTTCAGCACTAAAGAGGCAACAGCTGGGTTTGGGTGTGGTGCTCTCTGGAAAGGCTAAAAGGCAGACCCACCCTTCCTGGCTTGTGGAGTATTATCTTTGGGAGTCTTGGGACCTGGCTGTGATCTTTGGCGTCTTGGAATTCTGGTTTGTGACTTTGAATACTGAAACCTTGGGGGGAAAAGGTGGGGGTCTTATGCTCTACAGTGGTGGGTGTGCCAGCAAGAAGTTTGCTGTATTGTCTGGACATCAGGACTCTGCTGTAAAGTCTCCTAGCCTGCCTGTTGGGAAGAACAGGCTTTTCTCTGTGTTTATTTTTCAAGCTATAAAGTACTTTTGCTTTTACCAGCATGTCTGGCTGTTTTTTCCAGTTGGTGTTGAGGTCTGGGGGAACCCAGACAGAACAACTACATACTTGACAAAATAAAATAAATAAAAAGAATAGATAACAGTGTATGGAAGTATAAGGTTTTTTATGCAGGCCATCAACTATTATTTGAAAACCAAATCCATAGTAGATGTGATTGATTTTAGGTAGAATCCAACAAAGTCTGAAGTGACATAGATTCCCCTACCACTTGCCATAACGCTCAGCCAATATTTTAAAGGTCTGTTTTTATGATTGATGGATGACAGTGACAATCCATGGATCAGGTTCAGAGGAAAGTTAGGCATTTGCCTTTGCAAATTGTGTCATCTTTTGAGGGAAATGACTCGTGTTGTTCAATAGGTTCATTGGTGACTCATTTGGAATCTGGCTATTAGTGGAGATCAGTAATAAGTACAGTTTATCTTGTGAGGAAGAACAAAAAGAAGTCTTGGCAATGAACTAATGAGATTCATAGCTGTACTTTCTGACCTTAAAACTCTCATCTTGTTAGCAAAGTTATTTCTCTTTCTGAAGTGCTGAATGATGGAGCAACAGTAGTAAGATAAAGACAGCAGGTTTGTGCTTTTAGTTTAGTATACATTTGTATTTATTAGATTTGTATGCTGCCCCGGCTAACAACAGTAAAAAAAACCAACGTAAACAAATCTAATATTAAAAAATCTAAAAATCCCAATTTAAGAGATCAGTCATACATACAATCATACCATACATAAATTTTATAAGCCTAGGGGAAGGGAATACAGTGTTCCCTCAATTTTCGCGGGTTCGAACTTTGCGGAAAGTCTATACCACGGTTTTTCAAAAATATTAATTAAAAAATACTTTGCGGGTTTTTCCCCTATACCACGGTTTCCCCCACCCGATGACGTCATATGTCATCACCAAACTTTTGTCTGCCTTTAATAAATATTTTTTTAAATAAACTTTAATAAATAAACATGGTGAGTAATAATCTGAATGGCTGCTAAGGGAATGGAAAATTGCAATTTAGGGGTTTAAAGTGTTAAGGGAAGGCTTGTGATATTGTTCATAGCCAAAAATGGTGTATTTACTTCCGCATCTCTACTTCACAGAAATTCGACTTTTGCAGGTGGTCTCAAAACGCATCCCCCACAAAAATTGAGGGAACACTGTACTATATTCAGTGAAGGGCTGCAAACTTATTTACTACCAAACTGTGGGTGTGGCTTATTTTGTGGGTGTGGCTTATGTGACTGGCTTAAAGGTGGCCAGCTTGACGTCACTCATGTCAAGGGTTTGGTTTAAGGTTAGGGTGCCTGGCCTCTCCCCGGCTCAGAGATTATATTTCCCTATCTATTTACTATTATTGAACATCCAAAATATACTATTTAATTCTATGTATATATGCCATTGGTATACATCAGTGATGGGTTACCAAAATTTTAACTACCACACTGTGGGTGTGGCTTATGCATTTTGTTTCAACATCTTTCAAGGATGGAGCTCCAAATTTTGCTACTGGAACTGCATTCCTGACCGTTCCCATAGGAGCCCATCCTGGTGTACATACATATTATATACAGGCACACAAAACGCATCCCCCGCGAAAAGCAAGGGTACACTCTATTTCAATTCCCCCACGCCTGACGACAGAGGTGGGTTTTTAAGAGCTTACGAAAGGCAAGGAGGGTCGGGGCCGCCACAGAGAAGGCTCTTCCCCTGGGTCCCGCCAAACGACATTGTTTAGTCGATGGGACCCGGCGAAGGCCAACTCTGTGGGACCTAACTGGTCTCTGGGATTCGTGCGGCAGAATGCGGTCCCAGAGATATTCTGGTCCGTTGCCATGAAGGGCTTTATAGGTCATAACCAACACTTTGAATTGTGACCGGAAACCAATCGGCAACCAATGCAGACTGCAGAGTGTTGGAGTAACATGGGCATATTTAGGAAAGCCCATGATAGCTCTCGCAGCTGCATTCTTCATGATCTGGAGTTTCTGAACACTCTTCAAAGGTAGCCCCATGTAGAGAGCGTTACAGTAGTCGAGCCTCGAGGTGATGAGGGCATGAGTGACTGTGAGCAGTGACCCCCGGTCCAAATAGGGCCGCAACTGTTGTACCAGGCGAACCTGGGCAAACGTCCCCCTCGCCACAGCTGAAAGATATTTCTCTAATGTGAGCTGTGGATCGAGGAGGACGCCCAAGTTGCGGACCCTCTCTGAGGGGGTTAATGATTCCCCCCCCAGGGTAATGGACGGACAGATAGAATTGTCCTTGGGAGGCAAAACCCACAGCCACTCCATCTTATCAGGTTTGAGTTTGAGTCTGTTGACACCCATCCAGACCCCAACAGTCTCCAGACACCGGCACATCACTTCCACTGCTTCACTGACTGTATACAGTAAGTCTGCCAATAAACAGGTTTTATTCAAGGGTGGGTTCTAATTTACCTCGCTACCGGCTTGCTTCCTCCCACGCCACATGTAGACCTGTACTCACATTATTATACTTTTCAAACCGAGCACAATGTACAATCTCTGGTTCCTCTGCTTCTTCAAAATCCTACCTGTACTTCTGGTAGTTCTCGACCCACATACTGCTGAAGCCTAGCTTGTAGGATTTTAAGCATAACTTTACTAGCATTTTAAATGAGTACAATGGTGCAATAGTTTGAACATTCTTTGGCATTGCCTTTCTTTGGAATTGGAATCCTGTACCAAATGTCTAATTATTCTAAATTAGAATTACAGTTTATAGAAATTGGTATCTGCTAATATTCTTAATCTGTATATTTTGTTAGATTAAAGGAGAATAGGTACTACTGTAATTTTGGAGTATAAGGTGCACTGGAATCTAAAACGCACCTTAGTTTGGGGGGAGGAAAATAGGGAAAAGAATCTGTTTATCTGGCTAGATTCCTTAGTCTGGTCAGCTTCAGCACATTATTTTATCCCGTGGTTAAGGTCTTTAAAAAATTATTCTGAAAGACTAACAATGAAAGAGCTTGCAAGCCAGTAAGAAAAAAAAATCAAAGACAGGGTTTGGAAAAAAATCTTTGCAGAGAGTAACAATGAAAGAGCTTGCAAGCTGGTAAGAGTTGGAAACATAGATAGCACTATGAAAAAAAAAACCTGCAAAGACTTAGGGCTTGGAAATCATTCTTTGCAGAGAATAACAATGAAACAGCCTGCAAGGTAAGAGCTGAGAAGATCGTTAGCAGGTAGTTAGGGCAATGAAAGAGCTTGGGTACATTAATAACACCTGGTTAGGGCTGGAAAGAAACATCTGGAGCAAGTAAAGCAATGAAAAAAAAACCCTCCACAAAGACAGGGTTTGGCATACATTCTTGGCAGAGAGTAACAATGAAAGAGCTTGCAAGCCAGTAAAAGCTGGGAACATTGTTAGCACCTGGTTAGGGCTGGAAAGAAACATTTGGAGCAAATAGAGAATGGGGGGGGGGAATCAAAGACAGGCTTTGGAAAACATTCTTCACAGAGAGTAACAATGAAAGAGCTTGTAAGCCTGTAAGAGCTGGGAACATCATTAGTACCTGGTTTGGGCTGGAAAGAAACTTACTCAGAGCAAATTAGAGTAATGAAAAAAACCCTGCAAAGACTTAGGGCTTAGAAAACATTCTTCACAGAGGGAAACATTGAAAGAGCCTGCAAGGTAAGAGCTGAGAAGATCATTAGAAGCTACTTAGGGCTACATTCAGAGTGTAAGACGCACCCTAATTACCAGCCTCTTTTAGGGAGGAAAAAGGTGCGTCTTATACACCAAAAATACGGTAATATTATAGATATAAATACTTAAGTAGAAACTATAAGGTGGACACTGACATTATTGTCCTGAAATAACATTTAACCATAAAATATTAATTTCCATGTACCAATGGTGCTTTTTCAAGAGGCAACTGGACTTTCTGGCTTTTCTTTGAAGACATTTCGGTTCTCATCATAGAAGCTTCTTGAGCTTTCAGAGCTGAAGATGAGAAGCAAAACATTTCGGTTGAGAAGTGAAACGTTTTCAAAGTAAAATCAGAAAGTTCAGTTGGCTCTTGAAAAAGCCCCTGTGGGACAGCCATGACCTGGATCTGCCATCTTCCTAGATCATTAAGGTAAGGCAATTCAAAACATGTAGCTTTTCTGCCTACGCTCATCCTTTGACAACCAAGTTCCAAGGATAGTATGTTTTCCAAGACAAAAAAATGCCCGAGACCTGTTCTGTCGGGCTCTCTGGTAGAATACTCCCGAAAATTCACAGGTACAAATTTCAAACACACACACACGTTTGAAAATTCAAAACAATGTTCTTTATAATGAAAATTCACTTAAACTAAGCCCTCTTTTGTTGTAGCAAAGAGCACTCGTCTCCAAACAAACTGGTAATTTATACAAGTCCCTTATCAGTCCTGTGATACTTAGCTTGCATCTGTGAGGCAATTCAAAGTCCTTCTTTCACAATGTGAAACACACTTTGCTCTGGTTTAGTTTCAAAGCAGGGAAAAATCAGCACACGAAAGGTCAAAGTCAGTAACGCAGTCATGAAACACAACGATCAGATAATCCTCCACAATGGCCAAACCCACAGGCTGCTATTTATAGCAGCCTCACTATTTACCACAGCCCCACCCAACCACAGGTGGCCTCATTTTCTTTGATAATAATCTCTCAGTTGTTGTTGCCTATGCATCGCTCTCCGCATGCGTGGCTGTATCATTAACTCTTGTTCTGAATCCAAGGAGGAGCTAGATAATTGATCTCCTTCTGAGCTGTCTGCCACACTCTCCTCCTCCCTGTCACTCATGTCTTCTTGGTCAGAGGAGCCTTCATCAGCAGATTCCACTGGGGGCAAAACAGGCCTGCAGCATGTGGATGTCCCCCCCACATCCACAGTGGGGCAGGAGCTGGGCCAGAGCTAACCACAACAGAGACCAATCACTCACATACAGAAAGACAAGTACAGGTAGGGTGAAATTTGTGTATTTCTCTTCATACGTCGTCTGAGAACTGGACATCATCGTCCATATTCAAATGCATGCATCTGCCAGTCTCATTTCCAGTCCAGCTCACCCTACCTTGCCATTCTCTTAGTGGAAATGTTAAACGTGTAACCAGATAACCACTGCAATGAAACAACTAGCATGTGAACTTAAGCAACCTGCTGGCAGTAGAAAGAACTTCTTCTTTAACACAGTGGAATCTGTTGAAACTAGGAATGGTTGAGTAGAGAATAATGACTGAAGGCAATCAGCTGTCTATATTAATGGGAGGTTAACAAAGAAGGAAAGTGAAGTATTAATACGTGATTAAATTAAAACTTGGACCACATGTTTCCTGAATAGTTTTTATTCCAGAGCTATACTTGCACTTAACAATGAACTAAAGGATCACCATCAGTGAGCTGTTGGATAGTATTACTTGGTCTGTTGTATAGATGTTTGGGTGGTTCAGGGTGAGGAATCTGTGGTGGGTGGGGTATTTTTTTTTTACTGTTATGTGTGTTTGGACTGGTCATATGACATATGGGCGTCATATGACTTTTGTTGTATGCCTATACTTATTTTTTATTTATTTATTTATTTATTCATTTTGTCCAATACATAATACACATTGAAGAGAATAGATATGTAATAACATAAATAAAGAAAATAATGGAAGAAAAGATATAAAAGTATAGGTGAACATATTTGAAAGGAAGAAAAGATAAATGAGATAAGGAGAGACAATTGGACAGGGGACGGAAGGCACACTGGTGCACTTATGCCCGCCCCTTACTGACCTCTAAGGAACCTGGAGAGGTCAATTGTGGATAGTCTAAGGGAAAAATGTTGGGGGTTAGGGGCTGACACTACTGAGTCAGGTAATGAGTTCCACGCTTCGACAACTCGGTTGCTGAATAAAATATTATCTTCATATGATAAATGCACACCATCAAGGAATCCTTGAACTCAAACTGAAATTAGAAATTCTATTGACCCCATTAATGGCTACTTTTTAACCCAAACTCTGGATGACACGTCGTCATGTGACGTATCACAACTTTTTCCCCTTTGCTAAACAGAGGTGGGTGGGGCTAGCACGTGACTCATCCAGCCCGCAGGTTGTGAGTTTGACACCCCTGTTTTAACTTATATTTTTGCGATCTTGATACTTTAACATCATATTTCATGTTACCACCTGCAATCAAGCAACATTTAGTTAAACTGGATTAAACTTATTTTTTCACATTTAAACAAATTCAAATCCAACAATACTAGATATGCAGAATTACAGATTTAGCAAGAAACACTTGGTATAATAAAGGTGGAATTCAGTCTGGAGAGAAAAGAGCAATTTAACACTTGAAGCAATATCCAGAAAGTGACTATCAAATTGCTGCTAATGACATTACAAAATATATGGCGGGGAGAGTAATTGTTCTATTTATATATGAGAAATTATTTATCTATGATAGCTCCAATTTGTTCTTTTAAGCAAGCTGGGCAGAAGTTGTTGTAGGAGACACACAGATTATTAGGATTAACTTTGTTTATATAGGGAGACAAAAGGGGAAAAAATAGCAAACTAGTCCTCTCGAAAATTGCTTGGCACTCCATTTCAATTAGTTGGTTGGGTTATTGCTCATTCTATTTAATAGACCTTCTGCCAAAATGAAGCTCTCCAAATTAATATAGATGAAAGGAATAATATTACAGCAGATAATAAAAGTAGAAATAATTTTAAACAGTAATTCATAATTTACAACTCGCATTTGTAAAATAATTATGAAATTATCTGATGGATTAAAGCTGTTTCAGCAAAAGACAACTGATTTGTCTTCTGACAACACAGTATTGCATCGGATAACTTCACCTATTCATATATGCTAATATAAACACAGGATTCATGCACAGCCAGCTTCAGTTTCATGAAGAAGAAAGAGCAAAAGGATCTCTCATGAGATCCGACATCTTCAATACTGATGGCAGAGAACAATCCAATCAATGGCTAATCTTCACCTTTCATAACTCCAGATAGGACTTCGACATGGGCAAAGTAATGTCATGTCAGACCTTTCTGTCTACTTCCCTGCCATTCTCTCCATGCAGTTTCAAGAAATCAGAAGGGGTAGGTGATATTTAAAAAACCAAACAACACATTCATACCAAACATAAAACAAAATATAAAGAGCCTGGAGGAAAGGTGTCTCAACTCCCCCATGCCTGGCAGTATAGGTGAGTCTTGAGTAGTTTACAAAAGACAGTGAGGGTGGGAGCAGTTCTAATTTCCGGGGGGAGTTGATTCCAGAGGGCCGGGGCCGCCACAGAGAAGACTCTTCCCCTGGGGCCCGCCAAACGGCATTGTTTAGTCGACGGGACCCAGAGAAGGCCAACTCTGTAGGACCTTATTGGTCGCTGGGATTCATGCGGTAGCAGGCGGTTCCGGAGGTACTCTGGTCCAATGCCATGTAGGGCTTTAAAGGTCATAACCAACACTTTGAATTGTGACCGGAAACTGATCGGCAGCCAATGCAAGCCACAGAGTGTTGTAGAAACGTGGGCGAATCTTGGAAGCCCCACAACGGCTCTCGCGGCTGCGTTCTATGTCAATTGTCACTGCATGGGAGAGGATGCTGCCAAGGTACATAAACGTGCTTGCAGTTTTTGTCCCTTCACTGTGATGGTGGGCTCTTGGTGTTGGGCTTTCAGAGCTGGCTGATGCATCACTTCGGTCTTCTTTATGTTGATGATCACATGCTGCTGCCAATTTGCCCACGCTGGCTTCCATTTCCTGCTCTGATCCAGGGCATAGACGTCAGCAAATAGGAGATCATGTAGCACAGTCTCCTTTATCTTGGTGACAGCCTGGAGTCTTCACAGGTTGAAGAGTTTCCCATTGGTCCTGTATCTCTGGATAACTCCCATGGAACTATTCTGGAAGGCATCTGACAGCATGGTTGAAAATATTAGGCTGGTGCCAACAAGTTCACCAGAAGAGCCCTTCACTCCTCCACTCGAAATAGAATACCCTATGAGACTAGACTTTCAATCCTGGGCCTAGAAAGTTTAGAACTAAGATGCCTTAAACAAGATCTAAGTATTGCCCACAAGATCATATGCTGCAACATCCTGCCTATCGGCAACTACTTCAACTTCAACCACAACAACACAAGAGCACACAACAGATTTAAACTTAATATTAACCGCTCCAAACTTGACTGTAAAAAATATGACTTCAGTAACCGAGTTGTCGAAGTGTGGAACTCATTACCGGACTCCATAGTGTCATCCCCAAACCCCCAACACTTTACCCTTAGATTATCTACGGTTGACCTATCCAGATTCCTAAGAGGTCAGTAAGGGGCAAGTACAAGTGCACTAGAGTGCCTTCCGTCCCCTGTCCTATTGCTCTCCTATATCTCCTATACCTTTCTTCTATTCCTATATCTCTTCTTCTATTCTTTCATTGATATGTTCTATTACTATATCTTCTTTTCTATTATTTCTTAGATATATTTTACTATGAGTATCTCCTCTATAACCTTCATCATGTATTTTACTATGTGTATATAGATATATACCCACTAAACCCTCTTTGTGTATTGGACAAGAGAAATAAATAAAATAAATAAAAAATAAATAAATAAAGTTCAGTGCCAACATGCACCCTGGCTCCAGTTACAGATAAACTGGATAAGTATCCAAGGTTTTGTTTTGTTTTTGTCAGTTTGAGGAGTACAAATTCATGAATTTTTGATGTCAAATTGGACTTTAATTGCTTGACTCTCTGCTATCAAGTCGTCAACTTCTTCAAGATTATCTGTTGCCAATAGATTGAAGATAAGCTCAACATCCAGAAGGATCTTGACAGACCTGAAAACTGTTGGGCCCCACCCAACAAAATGCAATTAAATGATGAGAAAAGTAAAGTTTTAACTCAGGCAAGAAAAACAAAATGTATAGGTATAGATCAGTATGAAACTTGGCTGAATACTAGTAAGTGAAAAGGGATCTAATAATCCTAGTGGACAACTACTTAAATATGAGCCAGCAATGTGCCACATTTACCAAAAAAGCCAATGCAATGCTAGGCTTCATCAACAGAGGGCTAGAATCAAGATCACATGAAGTAATAGTACCACTTTATACTGCACAGGTAAGACAACATTTGGAATACTGAGTCTAATCATTATCACTTTGTTACAAAAAAGATGTTGGGACTTATTGTGGTTAGCTCTGGCCCAGCTCCTGCCCCAAGGACTGTGGATTTTGGGGAGACATCCACATGCCGCAGGCCTGTTTTGCTCCCGGTGGAATCTGCTGATGAAGGCTCCTCTGACCAAGAAGACATGAGTGACACGGAGGAGGAGAGTGTGGCAGACAGCTCAGAAGGAGATCAATTATCTAGCTCCTCCTTGGATTCGGAACAAGAGTTAATGATACAGCCACGCATGTGGAGAGCGATGCATAGGCAGCAACAACTGAGAGATTATTATCAAAGAAAATGAGGCCACCTGTGGTTGGGTGGGGCTGTGGTAATTAGTGAGGCTGCTATAAATAGCAGCCTATGGGATTGGCCATTGTGGAGGATTATCTGATCGTTGTGTTTCGTGCCTGCCTTGCTGACTTTGATCTTTGTGTGCTGATTTTCCCCCGCTTTGAAACTAAACCAGAGCAAAGTGTGTTTCACTTTGTGAAAGAATAAGGACTGTGAATTGCCTCACAGCTGCAAGCTAAGTATCTCAGGACTGATAATTTATTTATTTTATTTATTTATTTTGTCCAATACACAATGAGGGTTTTAGAGGGGGATGAATTTATCATACTTAATTGGGAACCAATTTCATCTGGACTTTCTTGGGAAGATAGGGCAATTTTGGAGATTGAATTTATATTTAATCAGATAACAATTCTTAAGGTGTAGAATTTAAGGCTACCCAAATACTTTTGTAATCATTGAAAAATTACTTAAGCTATTTTTCACTGTTTTATACTTGGGCAACTCCACTTTATTGAAATAGGTCTTTTCTATTTAAGAACTATATGATAGTTTTATCATTTCCTATTTTGGTCACTTGGTATTAATATGGACATTCATAATCATGAAGTAGAACATTTCACTGGTGTTCAGATAGATAACAGTACAACCTCTAGATTTCCCATTTGTTAAATCCTGTACTAGTTACTTACTGTTCTTAGTGTCTCTATGGGAGACATTAAAGGGCTAAAGAATCAGTGTTTTGGAACCAGAGATAGCTAATCTCTCTTCCCCATTGGAAGGTCAATTATAGGTAAGGGCACGGAGGCAGACCATTTATGTTGAGGATTTCATCTAAAAGAAGAAATCACACTGTTTTATTCGCTTCTCTCTGGTGCTTATTTTGCACCTCTTCATTATGAGCATCTTTAGCTACAAAGCTAATGTTACCCGATGGAGCCATATTTACTGCACACACATTCGTATTTCGTTGAAGTAAATTTTCACATTTCTGTTTCCTTTAAATTCCACTGGTCCATTCAACCAGGTCCAATAGTCCAAACGGAGTTGAACCTTATGATGAAACGTCCTTCAATCAGTTTATGCCCCTTTTGAAATATGGGGTGATACAGTTCTACAGAGGAATCATTGAGTCTGTCATCTGCACCTCTATAACTCTCTGGTTTGGTGCTGCAACCCAACAGGACCAACACAGACTTCAGAGGATAATCAGAACTGCAGAAAAAACAATTGCTGCCAACCTGCCTTCCATTGAGGACCTGTATACTGCACGAGTCAAAAAGAGGGCGGGGAAAATATTTACTGACCCCTCACATCCTGGACACAAACTGTTTCAACTCCTACCCTCAAAACGTCGCTACAGAGCACTGCACACTAAGAAACTAGACACAAGAACAGTTTTTTTCTGAACGCCATCACTCTACTAAACAAATAATTCCCTCAACTCTGTCAGACTTTCTACTAAATCTGCACTTCTATTCTACTAGTTTTTCTCATCATTCCTATCACCCATTTCCTCCCATGTTGACTGTACGGCTGTAACTTGTTGCGTATATCCTAAGATTTTTATTAATATTACTTCTTCATTGCTTATTTGACCCCTATGACAATCATTAAGTGTTGTACCACATGATTCTTGACAAATGTATATTTTATTTAATGTACGCTGAGAGCATATGCACCAAGACAAATTCCTTGTGTGTCCAATCACACTTGGCCAATAAAAAAAATTCAATTCAATTCTATTCTATTTGTGCTATCATTGCTAAAATGAAGTATTGTTTTGGAATAAAAGCTTAGTGTACCAATTATGTTTTCGTTTTGTTTCTTGCTAATCTGAAATAAAAGACCTGGATATCTGAACATTCACATGGCATTAATTAATTATTTTTTTATTTTTTTATTTATCTATGTTTCTATGTTTCTAGATTTCTATGTCACCCTTCTTGAGTGCAGCAAAACAACAGCACAACACACACAAAAATCTAAATTTGGTAATTCTTTCAGAACCACTTCTCAAACTTCAAATTAAATTATTGACAA